>NW_007019196.1:0-6384 GCF_000164805.1 Carlito syrichta
GTGTGTGTGTGTGTGTGTGTGTGTGTATACACACTCAATTCAAGCTTCTGGAGATGAAAATTATATTATATGTGATAAAATATACTGAATGAGATTAACAGCAGATTAGACAGTGCAGAAAAAAAATTAGTGAACTTAAATACATGGCCAGCTTGGTATTTGTACAAGAACAAGCAGATAGACCAATGGAACAGGATAGAGATTCCAGAAACAAAGCCTCAATTCCTCAACCAACTCATTTTTGACAAAGCCTCCTACAACAACAACTGGGGAGAAGAAAACCTATTCAGTAAATGGTGCTGGGAAAACTGGCCGACCACATACAGACGATGAAACAGGACCCCTACCTATCATGATACACAAAAATTAATTCTAAATGAATCAAAGACCTAAACGTAAAACCTCAAACTATAAAAATATTAGAAAACGCAGGAGACACCCTTATGGAAATTGGGTCAATACCTTAAGAAATAAGATAGATAAGTGGAAGCTCATCAAATTAACAAGCTTCTACAAAGAAAAAGAAACCATCAAGAGAGCAGGGAGACAGCCCACAGAATAGGAAAAAATACTTGCCAACTGTACATCTGCCAAAGTCCTAACAGCTAGGATCTACAAGGAACTCAAATGCACCGAAGGGAAAAAAACAAACAGCTCCTTTAAAAAGTGGGCAAAAGACATGAACAGACACTTCTCAAAAGAAGATATACGGGCAGACAACAGACACATGAAAAAGTGCTCAACCTCACTCATCATCAGAGAAATGCAAATCAAAACCACATTGAGATACTACCTAACCCCTGTAAGAATGGCCATCATTAATAAAACAAACAACAACAGATGCTGGCAATGATGTGGAGAAAAAGGAATGCTTCTACACTGCTGGTGGGAATGCAAACTTGTACGACCTCTCTGGAAAACAATCTGTAGGTTTCTGAAAGAACTAGAAATTGACCTTCCATATGACCCAGCAATTCCCCTATTGGGAATATACCCAGAGGAGCTCAAACTATTCTACAAAGAAGATACCTGCACACGTACATTTGTTGCAGCTCTATTCACAATAGCAAAAACATGGAAACAACCATGTTGCCCATCGAAGCTGGACTGGATAAAAAAATGTGGTACATATACACAATGGAATATTTTGCAGCCATAAAGAATGACAAATATATGGACTTTGTAGCAACCTGGATGGATTTGGAGTCGATCATACTCAGTGATTTATCACAGAAACAAAGAACAGAATTCCATATGTTCTCACTCATTAGAGGACCTTGAAGAATTATAATGCTACAAGAAAGCAATTGGAAGTAATGGAAAACTGTTGGTGGGGAGGGGAGGTGGGATTGACAGTTGAGGGAAAATGCTGGTGGGGGGCATACCTCATTAACAGGGGTACCTGCATGATCAATGTTTGTATACCTAACTCTCAACTGTACCCCACAGCTTTACAATAAAAATTTTAATCATAATAATAAATAAATAAATACATGGTCATATAAATACAGAAAGAAAAGAGAATTTAAAAACTCAACAGAGACGCAGTGAGCTGTGAGGCACTTCAAGCAGCTGAACTGTATGTAATTAAAGCCTTGAGAAGGTGTTGAAAGACAAAAACAAATTTTTAAAATAATTATCAAAAATTTCCAAATGTCTGCTAGGTGTGGTGGCTCATTTCTATAATCCCATGACTTGGAGGCTGAGGCAGGAGAATCACTTGATCCTGGGAGTTCAACACCAGCCTGAGCAACATACTGAGACCTTGTGTTTATAAGAGAATTTAAAAATTAGCTGGGTTGGAAGCCATGCGCCTGTGGTCCCAGCTACTCAGGAGACTGAGGCAGAAGGATTGCCTGAACCCAGGAGGTCAAGGCTGGGTTCATGTGATCATACCATCACACTCCAGCCTCAGTAACAGAATAAAACCCCAACTAAAAAATTAATTCCAAATTTAATGAAAAGTATAAGTCTACAGAACAAAGAGACTCAACAAACCCAAGCACAAGAAATACAAAGACATATACACCATGGTATATTATGATCAAACTGCTCAAAACCAGCGACAAGAAGAAAATCTTAGGAGCATCCAAGTAAAAAGCACATCCAGAAAAACAAAGGGATGATGTAAGATTCCCCATCAGAAACAATACTGCCAAGAAGACAGTGGATTAAGTGCTGAAGCTTTAAAACTATGAACCTAGAAATCTATGCCAACAAAATATAGTAGTTCCCCCTTATCCACGATTTCATTTTCCACAGTTTCATTTACCTGAAGTCAACCATGGCCCAAAAATATTAAATGGAAAATTCCAGAAATAAACTGTTACTAAGTTTTAAACTGCATGCCATTCTCAGTAGCAAGGTGAAATCTCGAGCATCCTTACTCCGTCCCTCCAGGGACCTGTGTCATGTCTTTGTCCTGGGCATCCACACTGCATACGCTGCCTGCCCTTAGTCACTTAGCAGTCATCTCAGTTACCAGATTGAAAAAAAGTCTATATAAGGTTTGGTACTATCCATAATTCCAGCATCCACTGAGGATCTTGATACATAAGCCCCATGAATAAGGGGGGACTATGGTACCTTTTTTTTTTCTTTTTTTTTCAGTTGGGGTCTCACTCTACTGCCCAGGCTAGAGTGCAGTGGCACGTTTACAGCTCACCTCAGCCTTGACCTCCTGGGCTCAGGTGATCCTTCAACCTTACCCTCTAGAAGTAGCTGGGACTACAGGCATATGCCACCACACCTGGCTAATATTTTTCATTTTTTTGAAGAAATGATGCGCAGGTTGGTCTCGAACTCCTGGGCTCAAGCAACCCTCCCGCCTCAGCCTCTCCAAGTGCTGAGATTATAGGTGTGAGCCACTGGACTGGGCCTGCTTTACCTTCGTTTAATAAGGGCAGAACAAGGATATTTTAAGACATACAAAAGCTGAAAGAATTTTTCAGCAGGAGATCCACACTGGAAGAGATGTTAAAAGACATGCTCCAAGCAGAAGAAAAATGGTATTATGTGAAAATATATTTTGAAATTTTGTGCAGTGACTCTCCATGTGCTAGTCAAAGTTTATTTTTGGCAATAACCACCACGGTTTTTTTTTGTTTTTTTTGAGTTGGAGTCTCACTCTGTCACCCAGACTGGAGTGCAGTGGCTGCTCCCGGCCACCGCAGCCTCGACCTGCTGGGCTCCGGCGATCCTTCCACCTCAGCCTTCCAAGTATCTGGAACTACAGGCGCTCGCTATCACACCTGGCTCATTTTGATTTATTGTAGAGATGAGGTCTCGCCAAGTTGCCCAGGCAGGTCTCGAACCCGGCAATCCACTCACCTCAGCCTCCCAAAGGCGAGGGATTACAGGCTGAGCCACCAAGACCGGCCCACCACGGTTTTATAAAGCAGTGTTTGCACAATTATTTCTAAGCACAGGGGATTGAGCAATTGGATTCAGCCTAGATTCAGGACAAGCAGTAGTTCAGGCCTTAGGTGTGAGGAATATATTTTGCCAATCCAGCATTATTTTGCATTTTAACTTTTAGAAAGATGAAAGGACAATGGAAACATTAAAGCTGATATTAGTGATGAAATGCATAGCTTCATAAATATTACCCAACAGAGTCAAGGATAGAAATGTAATGCATGCCAAAATAGGTTGGTCAATTGTGTTCAATTGTATAGGATAAAATTAGAATGTCCAAAGTGTTGAAATTTAGCAGCAATGATTACACATAAAAGGCAGAGGGAAAATTAGAAATAACGTATTGCGTTTTACCTTCAGGGAAAGGAATTCCCCACCCCCCAACTTAGCTACTTAAATCAAGTGTTGACTTATACAACTTGACGTGTGTGTATAATACCAGGGATGCCAAAAAAGTGCAGGCACATTTTAAGAGATGTTATCTATGTATTACTTTTAGTTCACCACAATCAGAAGTATCTGGACACAGATGGTAACTTTGAGCACCTCTTCCAAATGTAGGAGTCAAATGTGACTTGTATCCAGCTTTTGTTATTGGTATATATTATTACAGGCTTAATACAGATTTTTCTTTTCTTAAAATGTGTAGCCGAGTGTGGTGGCTCATGCCTGTAATCCCAGCATTTGGGGAGGCTGAGGTGGGAGGATTACTTGAGCCCACGGGTTTGAGGTCAGCCTGGACAACACAGCTGGTAGAGGTAGAGATGGGTACATTAAGAGAAGCTAATCTGTAGGTTGAGCATTGACCTATGATATGACTCATCTCTACAACAAAAATTTTAAAAATTAGCTGAGAATGGGTCTCATACCTGTGGTCTCAGTTACTCAGGAGGCTAAGGCAGAAGGATTGCCTGACCCAGAGGCGAAAGTTGCAGTGAGGTGTGATCATCCGCTCCAGCCTGGGCAACACAGATTCCAACTCCAAACACAGACACACACACACACATAAGAAGCCTGTCTCTGAAAATGACTATTAAGATATTAACAGCAATTCAGAATGGCACGCCTTGTTTGTATAACTGGCTTTGTCATATGTATTAAACCTCCATTCATTTAGCAAATATTGATTAAACATGAAAAAAATTCAAGATTTCTACTTTAAAAGGCCCATGCCCCCTGCAGTACCAGAATTCAAGAACATTTAAGACTTCCATTTGACTAAATTTTCTTGGATTTTTGGTCTCCTCTCCTGCAGTTACCTGTGGTTTCTGAGGCTTCCTCTCGTAGTCTGGTTTCTGGAAGAATTCCGGCTCCTGCAGTGCAATTGGACCCACACTGTTCTTGAGCTCCCAAGAATCCTGGTCCAACTCACCGCGTGGAGCACATCGCTCTTGGTTTGCTCTGATCATCAATGTCAACCTGTTTCAGGACAAGCTCTTCATCAAGGCTTGAACTTCCCTGGAAGAAAGCCACATTGTGTGAACTGAGGGCAAGGGGTGAAGCCCTTCTTGCTTCTTCCTTCACCTGGGAAGTGGTTGCCCATTGCTGGGGAAGAGTTTGGAAGAAGGTAGAAAATGGTTAGCATTGATTGGACAAGAAGTATCGGGGTCTGAAGGGCTCTGCCAGTGCCTTAAGGGGCAGCTCAAGACCCACAAGAAGCAGTGAGTCCCTGAGGGAAATTCGGTTTGTCTGATCAAAAGTAAACTTCCCTAGCAGTTTCCGGGAGTGTCCAGACCCGTCCATGTTCGTTCTGCCCTCAGCCCCACATGAGGGAAGCTGCCCTGTCCACGGCTCTTGTTGAAGGAGCCAGTGCTAATCAGCCTCACTTTGTGCACAGAGCAGCCTCCTCCTTTCCCTTCCTCGGCCACAGTTGGTGGGGGTAGAGATGGGCACATCACAGCAGCTCATCCGTAGGCTGAGCGTTGGCCTCTGGTATGGCTCAAGGCTAAAAGATATTAAACCCAACAGAATCCCACTTTGGAAAATAGCAATTGGAAACACAGAGACAATGAGATCACCAGCAGCTGGAGTCGAGGTTTACCTGACCGCTGTCCCAAGATTCCTTGAGTTTTCTGCACAATAGAGCATGACAGTCCAGCAGCAGGAATGAGAGAAGGGATAGGGTTGGGAACCAGGCAACCCAAGCCACCGATTATGGACCAGTGGTGGTTCGGGTACCAGACACGGTGGTCATCATCTGCCTGGTCCAGCATCTCTACGCCATTCCCCCTCCAAGGCGCCTTCCCCACTCAGTCAGTCTGTTGCAGCTGGACTGGACACCCTCAGCCTTGGCTTCAGGGCTAGACATGTGACCTGGCCTAGCCAATGAGTACAGTCCAGCTCTTCAACCCCAAAGGTTAATTCAGGCACAGGCATGTGACCCAGGGAAGACAATGAGAGTAAGCTCTGGACTTCTCCCTATTGGAAACGGGTTGCTTTCTTCCCACGTAGGTTGGTCGCTGGTAGAATATAAGCCTGGAAATTTTAGTGGCTAATTTTGGCATCTCTTGGGGAAAGACCACTTGAGAACAAAGTATGAGGAGCACAGCCAAATGGAAACAACCCCTAAAAACATTTTAGCACCTGGATTCAGCTGTGCCTGAAGTTCCTAATATTTCAGTCAGTTGCTCATGAAATAGTATTAAATAATACACTGACTAAAACAGACTAATCACCAAAAAAACGGGGGAACTGAATAAAAATTCTAGAGGTCTCAAATCCAAAGAATCTAGACATCTACTGAGATCAAGGACAACAATATGTAACTAAATAGGTTATTGGAAGGAGGACAAGGAAAAGCACTTGACAACTCAGTCAAAAGTTGTCTTGTACCTGCTTGACTAAAATCTTCACACAAAAAATTTCTGACATGAAGAATCTTTTGATTCAGTTATCAAAGGCTTTCTAAGTACTCTTCATTTTAAAAAATGAGTTGGACAACGGAAAAAATGAGTGAAAGACAGAGAA
>NW_007019197.1:0-368 GCF_000164805.1 Carlito syrichta
TCCCTGCTGCTGCTTATCTGGAGTCTTAAATTTGTGTTAAGGGTGGTTTTCCAGCCAAAGACATGGTTAAAAGTTGGAATGGGACTGGAGAAAATTAATGTAGGTAGGCAAATGCAGATTGAAGATCTTTCAGTGTGCCAACGCACTGCACATTAACTAAATGGGAGCACACTCACCCTGTAGCATGGTGACTATGAAAATCACAACCTTAAAAAGAGGAGTACTAAGCTGGGCTAAGTGGCTCAGCCTGTAATCCTGCACCTTCGGGAAGCTGAGGTGAGTGGATTGCCTGAGCCCATGGGTTCGAAACCCACCTGGGCAGCGAGACCTCATCTCTACAATAAATCAAAACATCAGCCAGGCGTGGT
>NW_007019198.1:0-329 GCF_000164805.1 Carlito syrichta
AGGTAGCTACCTGACTTAACGAGTTGGTTAATGAGTTAGCTGTTTTAACTAGTTGTTAAATGAGTTAACTAACTGACTCAACTAGTTGGTTAGTGAGTTAGTTAGGTGAATTAACTTGTTTGCTGACAATTCAGCTGGCTACTTTGCTGGTTAAACACATTGGCTGACTGCTTGGCCGACTTGTTAGCTGGCTTAACAAGTCGGCCGAATAGTTGACTGACTTGTTAGCTGGGTTAACTGTTAGACTGACGTGTTGCCCCACTAGCTAGCTCACTTAACAGTTGGCTGGCTGGTTTGCTGACTCTATTAGTCAGTCAACTAGCTGGACA
>NW_007019199.1:0-379 GCF_000164805.1 Carlito syrichta
ATGTCAGGGGGCTGTAGTCGTGGCCCCATTCTTCTCCCCTCCAAGGTTAAACAGAGGCTATGTCACAGCGTTAAGGAGATCACTTTGGCCAACAGCAGGTCGTGAATACCGAAGACTTGTGGTGTGGGGTTCCCGGAGAGTCTGGGGGGAAAGACTTTGAGAAGGGTCAGGGGGTCCCGCGCGGTTGTTCAAGCCTGTCATAACAGCAACTTGAGTCACCGGGCCTGGTCATTTCCAGCAAAATGAGAGGATTGCCTGAGTACAGGTGTTCGAAACCAGCTTGGACAACTTGGTGAAACCTCGTCTCTACAGTAAATACATAAATAAATAAACTGGAAATGGTGGTGAGTGCATGTAGTTCCAGCTACTTGGAAGGCTG
>NW_007019200.1:0-324 GCF_000164805.1 Carlito syrichta
CTCTCTCTCTCTCTCTCTCTCTCTCTCTCTCTCTGTGTGTGTGTGTGTGTGTGTGTGAGATTTTCCCACAGCCAGCTCTCCTTCACCTTCTACCATGAGGAGAAGCAGTCAGAGGCCCTCACCAGATGCCTAATCTTGAACCTTTCAACCATCAGAATTGTGATCCAAATATACCCTTTATTATCTATACATTACTTAGTTCAGGTTTTCCATTATAACAACACAAAATGAACTAAGACAAATAGTAAATATTTTCTCTTCCTTATGATTTTGATAGCATTGTCTTTTCTCTAACTTTATTGTAAGAATATAGTATCTAAAGCA
>NW_007019201.1:0-364 GCF_000164805.1 Carlito syrichta
TATACAGAATCTACACGATCTCTAGCTAAGGAAAAATAAGAAACCTGTTTTACACGGTTCCTCTGTCAGATTATCTACATGAAATCTTGCTAATGGCAAAACGAGAATCAGGGTTTCAAAACAGGATTCTGGGGAAAGGGAGTCCTCATATACAGAACATTACCTTGCCCCTCACTAAGGTAGAATAAGGAATCTATGATACACTAATCCGCAATCCGAAAAATTCTCAGGGAGTCTTGCTGCGGTTTAAACAAGAATCAAGACTTTGAGCTCGTCTCATGTTTCAGAGATATTTGGCTTGGGAGTATTATGAATCAGTCATTTCAGGTCTCCAACAACATTCTGGTCCTCTTGAGAGTTGTAA
>NW_007019202.1:0-831 GCF_000164805.1 Carlito syrichta
AAAAAACTACAAAAAGATTTCACACCATTCAGTTCAACATTGTATTGGATGTTCTAATTTTCTAGCCAGTAAAATATGACAGGAAAAAGATACTTAAAGTATAATTATTGAAAAGGAGAAAATAAAATTTTCACTATTTTCAGATGTTATAATAATCTCATGGAAAATCAATAAGAATCATCAGATAAATAGTGAAAAGGTATTTCATATGAAAACAAATACATATGCTAGTAAATACAAGAGTGAGTGTTCATATAAAAACTACTGTGAGGGATCATTTTATACAAATTCCATGAATAAAAATTAAGAAATAATACGATTGCCTTGCTAGAGTCTGGCGTGGCCGTGTGCTCTTTGAGTCGTGGCTGTCGCCATGCTTCCTGGCTTTGGTCCCCCTCCCCCATCTTGGGGAGCTGAATCTTCTCTTTTCCTTCTCTTTCTCTCTCTAATTTATTTTTAAATAACTTTTCTTTCTTAATCTTTTTGTGTGTCGCAATTATTTGCTATTTACTCGGATCTCTGGGTTGCCGGCACGCACCTCCGGTTTGCCAGCCCCGCCAGTGCTGCGCGCCTCCCTGCATCTCTCGACCCTCACCCGGTCCGCCCATACCGTAACATTTTGGGAGGTTCCGCCGAGACATCCGAGATATCTCTCTCTTTCTCTCTCTCATATTTCCTAACTGGTGGCCCTCTGTGGACTGTGTTGGAAACTGGTGGCAATTGAATGCTCTAGCTGAGGCTACACTTCAGCGTGCAGCTCCAGGGAAAGACTTCAGACCGCTGTGGCCTGACTGGGCGAGGCACTAAGGTTAAATCTTTTGCTTCCTTCTA
>NW_007019203.1:0-474 GCF_000164805.1 Carlito syrichta
CTGACTGACTTAACTAGTTAGCTAGCTGACTTAACTACCTGAATTAAATAGTTAGCTAACTATTTAACTAGTTCAATAATCAGCTGACTTAACTAATTAGCTAATTAGTTAGGTAGAAGATTAAGTATCTGAATTAAATAGTTTGCTAACTAGGGAGCTATCTGACTTAGCTAGCTGACATAGTTAGCTAGTTGGCCAGCTGACATAGCTAGCTGACTTAACTAGTGGGCTAATCAAGTACTGGTTTATTTAACAAGTTGGTTAATGATTTAGATAAATATTTTAACTAGTTTGTAAACGAGTTAAAGAGCTGACTTAGCTAGTTTAACGAGTTACTAGGTGACTTAACTTGCAGGCTGATGAGTCGGCTGACTCGTTAGCTGGTTTAACATGTTGGCTGACTACTCAGCTGATTTGTTAGCTGGGTTAACTAGCTGGCAGAGTAGTCGGCCAACTATTTAGCTGGGTTAACTA
>NW_007019204.1:0-320 GCF_000164805.1 Carlito syrichta
AATGCCACCACCAGGCCGGACTAACGTTTGAATTTATTTTTGGTGACTGAGACAATGTCTTGCCCCATGTCTGGGGCTGTTGTCAAACCTGCAGGCTCAGGAAATTCATTTGCCTGGGGCTCCGAAGGGCAAGGATGCCAAGCTGAGCCCCTGAGCCCGGTTTGGGGTAGTGGTGGTGGTGGTGGTGGTGGTGGTTGGTATTATTATTCTGAGTCAGAGACCCACTCTGTCACCCAGGCCAGAGTGCAGATTCCCACACTCACCCACAGCAACCTCCACCAGCTGGTCTCTGGTGATGCTCCTACTGTGGTCTCCTGAGT
>NW_007019205.1:0-365 GCF_000164805.1 Carlito syrichta
TGCTAGCAAGATAAGTCACCTATTTGAATCAGCTGGATAGGCAGCTGGTTAGATATGTAGCAAGTTAGTTAATTCTACTGGCTAGAAGTCAGGCCAGCTAGTTAATTCAGCTGGCTTGCCAGCTGGCTAGCTAGGTTGTGACTTAGTTAAGTCAATTGGCTTGATGACTGGCTAGATAATTAAGTCAGCTAATTAAGAAAGTTGGCTATCCAGATGGCTAGATAAGTAAAGAGCAAGTTAAGTCAGCTGACTTGCCAGCTGGATGACTAGTAATGCCAGCTAGATTTGTCACCTGGCTGGCCAGGTGCCTAGCTTGTTAATCAACTAGTTAAGTCAGTTGTCTAACCAGCAGGCTAGCTAGTTAA
>NW_007019206.1:0-681 GCF_000164805.1 Carlito syrichta
AGTAGTGTATTCATGATGTCTCAAGAGAACATTTTTTTCCCACAGTTATTACATTTTGTCTATAACCTTTTTAATTAAAAAAGTCAATTTGACAAGCTATGATATCTTTGGCTCATATCTCAACTCTTGACTTTCTTAAATGTGTTCCTGCATGGTCTGTTGGAATAAAGCTAAAAAGTCTTATACAATCTGATTCCCTCCCTTCTCAGTTGCTTCTTCTTTTTTCTTGGGTGACTAGAGGATTGTTTCCTTTTCTTTAAAGTTCATAGTTTTAGTAAATTATGCCTTGAGTCATTTTTCCCAGGTTTGTATTACTTTGTTTTGATAGTTTCAAGTCAGGACTTTTTAAAATCATAATTTCAAAAACTTGTTTTATACCATTTATTTGGGTCTTTCCTTGGAAACTTCTACTATGCATGTATTGGATTTTTCTTGCCTATTTTTTTTATAGCTGTCACCTTCTCTTCCACCTTTTTAATTCCTTCTCTCAATGTTTATATTTTACAGGCTTTCTTTCTTTCTTCTGTTTCTCTGAAGGCATTATCCAAGGGGTTTGATTTATTAAACTGAACTTGATTTTAAAAACAATGTATCTCCAATAGTTTTCTAAGTCCTGTCATCCTCTCTCTAATTCTTATTTTTCTCCATTCATCTTTTTTCTCCCCAGAGGGACTTGGTGTC
>NW_007019207.1:0-437 GCF_000164805.1 Carlito syrichta
CTTGAAGGTTTTGTTCTGTCTTTTTAAGCTTCTTTTCTATGTTTTTGACAGTTTGGGTTAGTTCTAAATTTTTGGTCTTCAAGTTCTGAGATTCTTTCTTCTGCTTGGCTAATTCTGCTTTCCATGCTTATTAGTTTGTTATTTATTTCCATCATTATTATTATTATTCGTTTGCTATTATTTCTGCCATCAGCTCCTTCCTATTTTCTTCTTGTCTCTCCTCAATTATTTTTATTCTATTAATGACTTGATATCTGGGTTTGTTGCATGTGACCAGTCATTCTGGAGGCTCTTCATTGTTTGTGTTCCGAAGTCTGTTTTCTCAGTGTCTGACCTCCCAGGGGTCTGTGTGACCTTATATTCTTCTTTTGGTTTTTCTTCATTTGTGCAGATTTTTCCTCCCTACTTTTCCCTTCCCTCCATTTCCCCATCTTCTT
>NW_007019207.1:1199-35641 GCF_000164805.1 Carlito syrichta
GTGAGCCGGTATCCACCACCGGCAGTGGCCACCTCCCCATACGGGGAGGGGATGGAGTTGGGGAGGACGGAACTCCACATGCCTGACTCTGGGCGAGGGGCGTGGTGTGACAGTGGCAGTGGCAGCAGCAGCTGGGCAGTGGTGATCTCAGAAGATCCTGCTTGCAGGGGCTTTATGGTCAAAGTCGTGGGTAGCCTCAGGCATGGGCAGGCAATGACCGCAGCAGTAGCATCTGTGGCTGCAACAGCAGCCCAGACCGCCATGATTTCTGAGTGGTGATGGCACTGGCAATGGCAGCTGAGCTCCCTGTGAAGAGCAGGCTGCTGAAGATGGGAGCTGCAGCCCTTGGGAGAGAGCTAGGGTCTTCATGAGTGTTCTTTTTTGCAGAGGGTCTCACAGAGCATGCTGCTCCATCGCCATCATCAGTGGTTGTTTCTTAATGGTCATTTGTTCATTTGTCATGTATCATGATCCTGAAATGGCAAAAATGGACAAAGAAATATAGAAGTTAAATACCTGAGTCAGCTCCCATGACTTTTTACTCAATTCTGCAAGAGGTGTTGCCTTGGATTTTGGAATTACTTCTTATATCAAGTTACCCTGATCCAGGTGCTTATGTAACTTTCCTATATAGACCTTAAGGCCCAGCAGCCTCCAAACCCTGAAGTCTGTAGGACCATCTGCTTTTGAAACAGAACCAACAACACAAGCCTCAAAGGTGAAGGACACAGAGAGTCTTTGTAACTAGTTTGTTATTGTTGTATTTATTTTTACATAGTCTGACATTTAGAAACAAATCATAATTCACATTACAGGAGATGAGTTTGAACCAACTCTACCCAGTAATAATCACCCAGCCCAAAAACTGGTCTTAAATCAGAGTCTACTACGGCTTCATATCTGTGAAGCACCCATTTTATATTGTTGTTTCCCACACCCCACCTCTCCTCTGCCCCAATGTGGTCTTCTCATCCAGATGTCTTATGATGCATTTGCAATGGGTCTGAATTCTCAGAATCTTCCTTCTCAAGCAGAAATCTGGAAAGCACACTTAGCTCCTGTCTTTCTATTTCATTTTGATTCTACATCTGATAGTTCCCTTTCAGCTGTTTTATGCATCTCACCCCTGTTGGCATTACCCTAGAACTGAATTAGTCACTTTTAGCATCAGTTCTAGTAATATGTTTTCAAATAGCCTCCCTGCTATTAGTTTCCTTTCCTCTCAATGAAGCCTCTACACTGCCATCAGCGCCTCAGATCTGTCACCATCATGTCTTTGTCTTGACCAAGCCACTGATGATCCCCATTGCCCATCAGATGGAGACCACACTCCTTGGCATGCTATACAAAGTCTTTAATAACCTGCTTCCTGTCTACTTTCCAGGGTCACCTTAAGCTTCTTCTTCACTCTTCTCCACTGTATATGCCAACCATGACAGATTTTTACTGTCATGTTAATATAGCATGCCGTGCTTTTTAAATGTACCTTCTTTTTCCTGGAAAGTTATCAATTTTCCTTACCTGCAAGTTTCCTCATATCATCCCACATTCAACTTAATGGCATCTCCTATCTTTAGCTTCTCTGGAACTTCCAGTCTATTTCAGCACCCGATAGAAACAGTACTTGCTCCTGTAATTATGTTCCCTTAACACTTTGTATGCTTCCGCATTATAGTCACTGACGCATTATTTTGAAGTATTGATGATGTGCCTGTCTCTTCTATTGCTCTAGCTGTTCTTCCAGAAAAGGAACCATGCCTTTGTCCCCAGTACTTCCTTAGCAAATCCACCCATTTGTTTACTTATTAAGCATCTACTATGAGATGATGGATAAGACAGGGGTCAGTAAGCCAGATATGGTTCCCGTCATCTAATCTAGAACTTAGATTCTAAAAGTGGAAATGAATAGACTTCTAGAAGATGATGGTGGTTTGAACTAGACTGATACTGGTGGATATGAGATACTCAGAAAGTAAAATAGAAATTCCTTATGGATTCGGTATGAGGAAGAGCAAAGAATCAAGGATTACCTTCAGATGACTGGCTTAAGAGCTGGTTAGATCTTGAGCTGCATTAATAAAAAATTAGAGAATAAAACTGATACAAGATCAACTCCTTATTCTCTATGATTCTTGGAACTAGAGGACTGAGTTAATTTATAATGTACAGACAAATTTGACTGTGCTCAGAACTAAAGTAAATGTTCAGCAAAATGTGTAAATTGTTTTAGTAGAAATATAAGCATATGAACACATGGTAAAACCACATCATGTTGTTGTTAAAAGCTAAAGACAGAAAAAGCATTACTAAGATTGTTACCTACTAAATGTATTTAGATAATGTTCTCTTAAATTACAATTACATATAGAGTCATGTGTCACTTAATGACAAGGATACATTCTAAGAAATTAATCATTAGGCCATTTCATCACTGTGTGAACACTACAGAGTATACTTACTGTGCCTAGATGGTCTAGCCCACCACATCCCTAGACTCTGTGGTATATAGCCTATGGCTCCTAGGCTACAAACCTGTACAGCATGTTCCTGTCCTGAAGACAATCAATAATTGTAATATGACTGTAAGTATTTGTATCTGAACATATCTAAACACAGAGAAGGTAACACATAGTGCTACAATGTCAGGATGACAAAGACTAGGTGATAGGAATTTTCAGTTCCATTATAATCTTATGGGACCACCATTATATATGAGGTCCATCACTGACCTCAGCATCGTTACTTGGTGAATGATTATACATAAGGAGAAGTTTAGTCATGAGAGTTAGTTTGATTCCTTGTCAAGAACATTATTTTAAAATGTTATTGTTCATTACTTTTTAAATTCAAATTAGTAGATGTTCACTGCATGTTTCTGCTACTTTCACAAATTAAACATTTTATGCTGTTGGTATCATATTTAACTACTAAAACTTGGGCGTAAATTATTCCAATTTTACGTCAAAGAGGAGAATTTGCTGACATTATGATATTTTAGGATTTTTTTTTCTTTTAGGAAAATGGTAAAATTGGAAAAATATTTACTTAGAATTCAGCTGGCTGAATCTCATAAAGTAAAAAGTAGATTACCAGGACTGACCCATTAAAATTTGTTTTTCAACCATAATTCAAAAGAAAACATACAGGGAATTTGATGTTTAAATATGTACAATTCTACAAAAACATGATTTAATTTTTCTTAAAAAGGCCTTTTAGCTACATTCTAACAAGAAACTTAGAGATTTACTGTCAGATGAAATTGTTTCTGTAGCAGTATGTTTCATTAAAGATGATAGTAGTGAAAATGTAACAATTTAATATTACTAAGTAGCATATTATCAGAAGATTATATACTTAAATTTATGACACTATATGTTAACATACTGTGCTAATTTATTTTAACATTTTTAAACAGTGACATTTTGGGATTTTTGTAAAAGAATATATAACCTCAAATTGAGTGTGAAAAAATTACACATATTATAACTATATCTATTTTGGATTTAGAATTGGATTTTATATATTATAAAGTCCTGAATTTCATCAAACCTAGCTTGGTTAGTTAAGATCATTTTGCTGCTACATGACTTTATTAGTAGGACCTAAAGATTCTAAGGTCAAGCAAATTGATTGAACTATAAATTTATCATTTTCATGAGATTAATATTTGATATGGCTAACACAGTGATTTTATGCTACCCTTGATTGATAGTATAATGACATAGGAACCAGATTTCTGAAGTCTGAAAAATGGCTTTGTTACTGGTGACTTTGGTTAAAAAAAAAAACTTAACTTCTATAGTGACTTGATTTTCTTATATGTCAAATAGGCTTTATCACAGTTCCTGCTCAGCCTGGCACGATGGCTCACTTCTGTAATCCCAGCAATTGGGAGACCGAGGTGGGAGGATTGCTTGAGCCCAGGAGTTTGAGAACAGCCTGGGCAACATAAAGAGACCTCGTCTCTATAAAAAAATTAAAAATCTAACTAGGCATGGTGGCATGTGCCTGTAGGCCCAGCTACTCAGGAGGCTGAAGTGAAAGGATCACCTGGGACCAGAGTTTGCTGTGAGCCATAATTGTGTCACTGCACTCCGGTATGGGCAACAGAGTGAGACCCCGACTCAAAAGAAAAAGAAAGTTCCTGCTTATAGATTTGTGACAAGAATTAAATGAGGCAGCTCATTATATATTATATATAAGATATAAAAATGATTAAATAAATTATCCTTAATTTTATACTGATTTGTTTTTACTATGCACTTGAAAATTAAAACAAACAACAAAAAAGCATATTTAAAATACATTAGAAGTAATAACACTGCTCATTTTATGGAAAGATCCAAATTTTCTCTAAATTAAAAGGTGTTATTTATTTTCTTCATTCATTTATTCTTATTGGTAACACTAGTAGGCATTGGGAACCAAATTGCTGTCCTTGTGGGGTTTACATTTAGCAGGCAATCAAATGTTGTGAGCTGAAGCCCGGGAGAGGTCAGAGATAGAGAAGTAGATTTAAGCATCATCCTTCAAAGGGTGAGGAATTGAAACTGCATCTTATTTATTTGTGTCCCCACAACATAGTGTTTGGTCTAGTATTTTCCAAACACTAGACACTCAGTAGATGTTGACAGAGTGTATAGAATTTACCTTTTCTTTCACAACGCAGAGTACTAACCACTATACGATCACGGCACCTTTTCTTTCAAAGGTGTTATTAAGCTGCATTCCTTTCTCTGGCTTTCATCTCTTTATACTTCTAATTAAAGTGTTCCTGAACCCCATCTCTTTTTCTTTCTATACTAGTTTTATCTTGTTGCATAACAAATTGCCCCACACTTTGCAGTTTAAAACAGCATACATTTATTCTCTCCAAATTTGTGTGTGTTAGGAGTCCATGCTCAGCTCAGCCACATCACCTGCTAAGAGTCGCTCAAGTCTGTAACTAAGGAGTCAGCTGGGCTTCATTCTTTTTTTTTTTTAATGCTTCAAGCACAGCTTTCTTTCTTTTTTTTTTAAATTAATCAATATTTTTTATTATGGTTCTTTTCTGAATCCTCAACTAGAGAAGAATTCACTTTTGAACTCATTTGTATTGTTAGCAAAAACTCATTCCCTGTGACTGTTTGACCAAGGACCTAGCTTCTTACTGGCTGTTGGCTGGAGGTTGCCGTCCACTCCTTAAGGAACCCATAGTTTTCTACCATCAGCCCTCTTCACAGGAGGTTCGCAGCATGGCTGTTTGGTTCTTCAGAAGAGTCTCTCACGCCAGTCAGTGAAGGTGTAGTAACTTAAAGTAATGATTATGGTGTGACACCACCTTTGTCTTATCCTATTGGCTATCCTGTAGCCACATGCAAATCACATCTTCTCACCACACTTTGCCTACACAAAAATGAGAACTCCATGAGATGGGCATTACACTAGGTTGTAGTCACTATACTTTCCATCTGAATTAAGTTCTTATGATACTTCATGTTTACAGCTCCATCTTATTGCACGACTGTGTATCCTTCCATTAGTCATATGGGGGATATGCTTGTCTTGCTTGTCTGTCTCAGCCTCTAGAGTTTTCATGTCAGAGATTGTAAATGGTCATCGCTCTGTGTCTCTGGGTACCTAACATAAAACTTGGCACTTAGTTGGACTCAGTAAACTTTTATTTTTAACAGCTTTGTTGAGGTATCATTCATTGGGGAAATGTTAATAAGTGAATGAAGGTAAACATGGGGATAACATATGGCACATTTTAAGGCACTTCTTGATAATTTTTAAAGGAATAACCTAGTTGATTATATAGTTGAAGTTATGTCGATGCTTTCTTCAAGACAATAATTGGTAAAATGAATGAGAAGATTTAAAATGCCATGATTCCTTCTAGATTTGTGTAACTATGACTTTTTTCATGATACAACTTCATGACATATGATGCTATCTATCCATATTTTTTTTCTTCTAGATGAGCAAGAGATAGTACAAAAACGCACTTTCACAAAATGGATCAACTCTCATCTGTCCAAGGTAAAACAAAACAAAAGTACCTTGAATTATAGATTTACTTAGTTTGAGCCAATAAATTATTAAATGTCAAGTATAAAGGAATGCTGCTGTTCTATATTACTAAACAATTACTAATCACTATATTACTAATCAATGATATCAGCAATCCTATTGGTTGGTTTAACTGTTGCCTAAGTGTGATGAAATCTGGGAAAAAATGAACTAATAGCTAGAGTCAAGGGCAGTCACTCATGTCAATTCTATGGATCTTGAGGAAATATTTCATGCAATCATTTCTTTTATACTAACATGTATATCATATCAAAAGGAGAATTTGTGCTGAATTTTTGTTTATGTGTGTTTATTTGTATTTGGAGCACAAAGAAGCAATGAGTGGTCTGTGCTGAGCAAAGGATTTTATCTGAGAAGTTCATGACTGTGTCCTTGCTTTCTCAGGTGTTTTGATTAAAAGTAGCCATGGTGACAGGACACTAAAAGGCTGAAATCATCCTGAGATTATACACACTGACATTAGGTGGTATTAGGTGATTACGTGTCTGTACATTGTAGTGACTTCAAAATAAATAGTCATATAAAATAAATTTTAATCTTGATACATTATAATAAAATTAATCTCATACTGCTGATGGAATAATATGCAAACCAAGAGGCATCATATTTGTAAAAAATAAGTCCAGATGATAGGACAACTCTCTGGATTTAGTTAGAGGATCATTTTTCTGAGAGCAGAGTTTACAGTATGCGAGGCACAACCCTATGTGCAATTTTTGATCAGGGGTTTCCCAAAGCCTTTTTGATGGTACAGAAATAAGCAGAACGTGGCAATTAATTTCAGTCTCATTCTACAAATCAATGCTTACTTTGTGTCTATGCCAGACTTTGGAGGCGGAAAATAAAAAATTAGTAGACATTTTCATAGGCCTTGAGAAGCTCATGGTTCAGCAATGAAAGAAGTCAAGAGCCATATGTTTATGTACAGGATAAACTGGGATCATCGTTCCTATAATCTCTTTCCAAAAGCCACTTGATGAGAAGGGAATTCTATGTCACAGTGGCTACACTAAAAATCTGCCCTGGAATACAGCAGTTGATGCAGGAGGCTTATTTCCTTTGAGGCTCATTTTCTCAAGCCTTTATTGATGCCAGCTGGCCACTACTCATTCTACAGAATTGTTATCAAGTGGGGAAAGTTTTTGTTCCTAAAATGAAAATTAAAATATTGGTTTTTCATAGTGTAAAAAGGCTACATGCTAATTGTAATATATTAATATATACTCTTACAAACTGTGAAGAAGAAAGTGAAAATCATCTTAAATCACATACTCCAGCTATCATATTCACTAAAATACTGGTCACCACTTTTCTACACAGTTAAACAGTTTCATATAAGTGGCTTTATAGGATATTGTTCTGGAAGCCTCTACTTCACCTAACACATTTTTCCATGTCAAGAGTAGAACTACATAATCATTGTAATCGTTTAATCATTTAAAAAAATATTTATCTGTCAAGAGTTAGCCAGTTACCTATTGATAGTTATTTAGATAAGTTCCAGTTGTTTAATGTTATATAAAATATGACAGTAAAAGTTCTGGGGCAGACATTTTTGAACACTTACATGACTTTATTTCTTCTTAGGATGAATTTATAGAAGTGGATGAATAGTCAATAGATGTACACAGTTATAACTTTAATATACTCCAAGAGTGTATGAGAATCTCCATTTTCTTGCTTTATTAAAACACTCTTCAAAATTTTTAATGGGAATGGGAACTTGACCCTGAGATGATGGCGATAATGAGCTTGTCTCTCCTTTCATATTTGATGTTTCCTTGTGTGATGATGCCTGGTATACATAGCGCTTTGCTTTGAAATTTTTTCAGATAAACTGACAACCAAACCATTTATTTAAAAGAGTTAAAATTTATTTTATTCCTTGGTGCGCCTTCTCCCCCCATAATTCTCTAGTGACGTCTATCAATAAAGGTAAGAAAATGACGCATGTCTAAGGTATTTTTAATGCTGACAATCAAGATATTAGTTTTAAATCACCCATACTTATGCTACATGATGTGCCAAGTTATTTTTATCTCTGAGAACAATAAAGGCAAAAGTGCTCAACTAGCTAGGAAAAAAGAATGTTTAGACTTTTTCCTGGAATGCAATTTGCAAATATTCTGCAATATCTTTGTTGTCTGAGAACTTTTGTACACCGGTCATGAGAATTTTTGTAGTTATAAATTAAAATGATAAATTCTAAGTGCTGTGATAACATCTTGCTACTAAAATGCCCTCTTTAAAAGTTTTAAACAACCTAAAACATTTTATTTTAAAGGTTAATTTAAAAGACTTTATATTTGAAAATTATATATATATATATATAATTCATATATATATATATATTCTCAAATTCTTCTTTGGGAATTTACCATTTCCAAATATAGCTTTAGTAATAGGCAGTGGTAGCTTTAAGAGCTGGGGACTTTTAGCTGAGAAACAAGAAAGCTGATCCTTCTGTCCTCAGTTATTCAATTGTGAGATGTTCAGAAGATGTTTAGGAAGGTGAATTTGGGAAAGATTTTAAAGAACTTTCACTTTTGTCTTGATTGCCTTGCTGAGTTGTAAATTAATAAACTATTTAATAATAATTAAATAAAGTCTTTTACTGATGATATTTCATTCTAGTGTAACGATCCTTTATAAATATTGTGACAGCTTTAAAATGCAAATAAGAGTGCAATCTGTTTTCAAAATATCTACTTTTCTTAAACAAAAATCTGATTAAAAGTAGGAAGAAAACATGAGGACTTTCTGTGTGTATGTTTTTATGCCTTTTTATTGCACAGGTGTAATTATTCAAACTTGTGGGTATAATTATCTGTTAATATTTTGTTTGCTTTATTTCTAAATTAAAGTCTTTATGCTTCTGCAATTATGCAAAACATGGCAAATCACAAATTGTCAATATGCTATAATATAACATTAACAAATTCGTGGGTTTTAGTTATTTTATATACCTTTCAAAGGTGGTGTTCCACTTTTAGACATGGAACCTATAATTATCTTCCTTTCCAAGAAGAAATCTGCATCTTTCTATTCTGTTAGCTCTGTTAATGAAAGGAGGTGGAGTATTGGTTTTAACTAGTCCAATGCTGATTTCGAGTGATGGTTTTTTAGAAGTCAGGTTCTGGACTCAGGTGTAGCTTGTTGGCACTCATTGCTAAAACATGTTTTTAAATTACAGGCCTGCCTTTATTGAGCACTTACTCTACACCAATTACTGTGCTTTAGCAACTTCTTCTTTGACTTTATTTAATCCTCACACAACAAGAAAATGTATTATTTTTACTATTTTTATAGATTATGAACCTGAAACTGAGGGTTAATTAATAAGCTCATAGTCGCATAACAAGTAGGTGACAAAAATCAGACTTCAATACCCCAACTCCTAAGTGTTCTTTCAGTCAGCCTGGGATGCTACGATGAATCAATAACTCCAAAAAAAAAAACAGATGCTGGAGAGGAGAGGATGCAGGGAAATGGGAACACATCTGCGCTGTTGGTGGGAATGTAAACTAGTATAACCTTTGTGGAAATCAGTGTGGCGATTCCTAAAAGATCTAAAAATCGATCTCCCATACAACCCAGAAATCTCCCTTCTGGGAATATACTTGGAGGAACTTAAATCACTCTTTTTAAAAAATTTTATTTATTTATTTATTTATTTATTTTTGAGTTGGAGTCTCACTCGGTTGCCCAGACTGGAGTGCAGTGGCTGCTCTCGGCCACTGCAGCCTCGACCTGCTGGGCTCCAGTGATCCTTCCGCCTCAGCCTTCCGAGTAGCTGGAATTACAGGCATGCGCTACCACACGCAGCTGATTTTTTTATTTATTGTAGAGATGAGGTCTCGCTGCCCAGGTGGGTCTCGAACCCGCGAGCTCAGGCAATCCACTCACTTCAGCCTCCCAAAGGCGCGGGATTACAGGCTGAGCCACCGAGCCTGGCTATAAATCACTCTTTAAAAGAGATGCCTAAACATGCATGTTTACTGCAACATTATTGACAATAGCAAAAACATGGAACCAACCACGCTGCTTATCAAAATTGGACTGGATTTTTTAAATGTGGTAAATATACATAATGAAATATTACGCAGCCATAAAGGACAAAATTATGAACTTTGCAGCAACTGGGATGCACTTAGAGTCTATAATACTGAGTGATCTATCACAGAAATAAAGAAGAGTACCACATGTTCTCACTCATAAGCAGATCCTGAACAATTATCATAATGCTATAAGAAAGAGATTGGCAGTAGTGGGAAACTGCCGGGGAGAGGGGTACACTTCATCAATAAGGGTACCTGATCTCAAACCGGGTGAAGTGGGGACCAAAGGGAGGTCCCAACTTTACCTGTACATGACCATCTGTAAACCTAACCTTGAATTGTACACCACATCTTCAAAATAAAAATAAACAAATAAAAATAAACCGAAAAGAAAAGAAAAGAAAATACCAGAGACTGTGTGGCTGAAACAAAATGCATTATTTCTCACACTTTTGGAGACTGGAAGTCTAAGAGAGAGGTGCTGGCAGATTCAGTGCTTCATGAGAGCTCTCTTTCTGGTTTGTGGATGTACTGCTTCCTCTACATGATTTCCTCACATGGTGCACAGGGAGGAAGTTATCATCCCTCTTTCTCTTCTTATAAGGACACTAATCAATTCCATCATGGGGAACCCACCCCTATGATCTCATCTAAACCTAATTACCTACCAAAGGCCCACTTCAAATATCATTGCCTTGAGGGTTAAGGCTTCAGGACATAGATTGACAGGGAGGGGAACACAGACATTCCATTCATAATAGGCACTAATCAGTGAGTTATACTCCCATGCTTCATTTGCTTATTTAGTTATTCATTCAGTAGATACTTATTAAGTACCTATTATGTACTAGGGATTGTGAACACAGTAATGAAAAAATACACACCTGGTTGGTGCTATCATGGTATTGGTCATCTAGCAGAGGAGACTAACAATTACAATGTGTGGTGAGTTCATGAGAGGGAAAATACAAAGTGAAAAGTAAGTACAGTCAACCACACAGGTAACCTGATGGCGGGCTCAATCGACTTTCAGAGGAAGAAACATCTAAGATGGGGTCTGAGAAATGTCTTAGGCAGGGTAGGTGAAGGAACCAGTGCTTTCAAAAGTGGAGCAGCGAGAATGAGCTTGGTTCAGTAAAGAAAATGAAAGCAGCTCAGATTACCTGAAAGTGTTGGTTCTAAGAGTGGGATGGCAACAAAGAAAACTGAGAATTGGTCAAAAGCCAGTCACTTAAAAGAGTTTGGACATTGTGTTATGGGCAGTAGATGACATTAAAGAATATTAGGCAGGAGAATGAAATGATCACTTTGACCTGAACCTCTCTCTCTCTCTCTCTCTCACCTCTCTCTCTCTCTCTCTCTCTCTCTCTAATGAAGTAGAGCAGGAACAAGGCAGATGGGAGGTGAAGTGACCTTGCAGTAAGTCAGATGAGAGTAGATGGCAGCTTGGACTAAAGCAATAATGGGGTAATAGAGAAAAGTGGATGGAATGAAAGAAGTTTAGGGATATACTTGATAGAACTGAATAAGTAATTGGAATCTTGGAAAGAGGAAGCCAATAACAATTTCTAGATTTCTAATTTGAGCAAATGACTAAGGTCATTCACAGAGATCAAAAGACTTGTGGAAAGGCTATTAAGTTCAATTTTAGATAGAGAAATTTCCTGTTAAAGATGAACCCATTTGACCAACATAGGAGCACCAACTTTCATAAAGCAGCTTCTAGGTAACCTAAAACAAGATATTGACTCTAACATTATCATAACTAGGGACTTAAACACCCCCCTAACAACCCTAGACAGATCATCAAGACAAAAAGCCAACAAGGAGATCTGGAACCTCAACGTGATGTTTGACCAAATGGACTTACTTGACAACTACAGAACACTCCACCCAACAACCATGGAATATACATTTTACTCATCACCCCATGGAACGTACTCAAGATCGACCACTACTCAGTCATAATCAGCATAAACAAATTCCATAAGATTGAAATTCTGAGCTGGGCTCGGTGGCTCAGCCTGTAATCCCGCACCTTTAGGAGGCTGAGGTGAGTGGATTGCCTGAGCCCGCGAGTTCGAGACCCGCCTGGGCAACTTGGCGAGACCTCATCTCTACAATAAAATGAAAAATCAGCCGGGCGTGGTATCGCGTGCCTGTAGTTCCAGCTACTTGGAAGGCTGAGGCGGCAGGATCGCCGGAGCCTAGCAGGTCGAGGCTGCGGTGGCCGGGAGCGGCCACTGCACTCCAGTCTGGGTAACAGAGTGAGACTTCAACTCAAAAAAAAAAAAAAAAGATTGAAATTCTACCGTGTACCTTCTCAGATCACAATGGAATAAAAGTAAATATCAACACCAATAAAGTTATCCCCAAAAACACAAAGACATGGACACTAAACACCATGATGCTAAACAACTCCTGGGTCAACACAGAGATTAAAAGATAACTGGAAACAAATGAAAATGAAGAAACATCTTACCAAATCTCTGGGATGCCATGAAAACAGTCCTAAGAGCAGAATTCATATCTCTACAAACACACACGAAGAAGATGGAAAGATCGCAAATTAACAGCCTAACAAAACACCCAAGGAAGCTGGAAAAACAAGACCTAAAACCCTAAGTTCAGCAGAGGCATCCAGATCACCAAAATAAAAACCCAAATTCAGGACACAGAAGACAAAAATAAAATACAAAAAAAAAATGAAATCAAAAGCTGGTTTATTTCAAGGAAAAACAAGATTGATGAACCCCTAGCTAGACTGACTAAGAAAAAGAGAGAAAAAGCCCAAATAAACACAATCAGAAATGCAAAAGACAAATTCACAACTGACCCCAAAGAAATACAAAAGATTACCAGAGATTACTATATACACCTGTATGGAAACAAACTCAAAAACCTAAATGAAATGGAAGACTGTCTTACATCACACAACCTCCCCAGGTTGAAATAAGAAGAAAGCAAACCCATTTGATTTGGTAGTTAGGAAATCATTGGCCACCAGTGGGAGTGGTCATGTTGTAGTAGAAATCTGACTCTAGTAATCTGAAGAGTAAATGAGAGAAGAGGATGTTAGAACACTGTATATCACACATCCATGGGATAAAGTATTAGAAAATTGGATCAGCTAAGAGGCATTTTAACAAAGGGTAGTCTTGAGTGTGTGTCTGTATAGAAGGGAATGAACTAAGAACTAGCAGAGAGGGAAGGACTGAAGAAGAAGGAAGGGAAGGTTATTCTGAAGGCGCCTGGCTCCTGAGGAGGCAGGGTAGGAGAGGAAATCAAGAGCATGAGTGGAGAGTGTAGATTTGTACAAGAGGACAGAAATATCCCTGACACTGAGACTAGAGTGGAAATAGGAGAGATGGTTGTTGATGTGCCTACACTTGAGATAGGCAGACAGATGAAGACAGAGGTGGAGTGGATTTTAATTTGAAGAAATTCCCACCTAATGGTCTCATATTACTTGGGCTTAACCATATACAGCCTTTGCATTTTTTGAGGGAAAAAAATAGATTAAGATAAATACATTAAAATTTGACAGTTGAAAATGTTTTTTCTTTTGCAAGTTGCAATTTTTCTTAGAAAATTTCTAAACTGTGTGCAAGACCCATGAGCTATTATAGTTGTAGAATGCTGCTTCAGTCACCCACAGGAAACAATTGATTGATTTTTTTTATTTTTTTTTTTAAGTCGGGAATCTCACTCTGTTGCCCAGGCTGGAGTGCGTAGCATGCCCATGGCCACTGCACCCTCCACTTGCTAGGCTCAGGGGATCCTTCTACCTCAAGTAGCTGGAATTGCAGGCACGTGCCACCATGCCTGACTAATTTTTTTATTTATTGTAGTGACTAGGTCTCGCCAAGTTGCTCAGCCTGATTTAGAAACCCTGGACTCGGGTAATCCTCTCGCCTCTGTCTCCCAAAGTTCTGGGATTACAAGTGTGAGCCACCATGCCCAGTCAACAATTTAAACATATCTTTAAAAAAAAAACTATAAAAAGTTAGATTTTTAAAATAAAGAAAATATAATTTTAATATTTATATTGATTATATTCTCTTATCAAATGCTTGTAATTTCATTTTCTCTTATTTTGTAAAGTGGAATCGAATATTACATTTGCATTTAAACAACCTTAAGTCAACCTTTATGATATTGTGACTGTGAAATAAATAAGTTGGCACTAAGCCCTTTGGGGAAAAATAGGTCTCAAGTAGCCATTTTTTTAGTGTTTCTATAAATGGAGCTTCTTTTCAATATGCAATAAGCCATCTATCAGTCTTTAATTTATGCAACTTTTAAAGATAGCCCTGGACATTTTAAATACTGGTTTTAAGATGAACTTAGGCATGCTATGAGCATCTTCTTACTTTTTAGAAGAACTAAAAAAAAGCATTATAAAACGTTATTTAGGTTCTCTCTCTCTCTTTTTTTTTTTTGAGTTGGAGTCTCACTCCATCGCCCAGGCTGGAGTGCAGTGGCATGCTCCCTGCTACCCCAGCTTTGACCTGCTGGGCTCAGGCATGCTCACTGCCACCCCAGCATCGACCTGCTGGGTTCAGGCGATCCTTCCAAGTAGCCAGTAATACAGACATGTGCCATGCCCAGCTAATGTTTATTTATTTATTTATTGTAGAGAACGAGGTCTTGTCAAGTTGCCCGGGGCTGGTCTTGAACCCACAGGCTCAGGCAATCCACTCGACTCGGCCTGCCAAAGTGCTGGGATTACAGGCTAAGCCACCAAGCCCAGCCAGGTTCTCTATTAATTGCTCTGGTTTTCATAACAAAGTGCCACATATTGGGTGGCTTAAAATGAGAAATTTATTTTCTCACAGTTCTGCAGGCTGGGAGACTATGCTCCTTCTGAGGCTCTGAATGGAGTCTTTCCTCACTTGTTTCTAGCATCTTGTGGTGGTCTGCAATATTTGACACTTCTTGGCTTGCAGCTGTATCACTCCCATCTCTGCCTCTGTGTATGTCTGTGTCTGTGTTCAAATTTCCTAATTGTATAAGGACAGTAGTCATGTTGGATTAGGACCCAAGCTAATGACTTCCTTTTAACTCGATTACTTCTCTCAAGACTCTGTGTCCAAATAAGGTCCCACTCTGCAATATTGGGGTTTAAGATTTCAACATATCTTTCGGTGGCACAATTCAATCAATGACAGATTCCATTAAGAACACATTTGGCATTAATACCAAGTTAGATGGATGCACTCCTTTAAAAGGAACACTTTGGATTTTCCGTGTTTTTTAAAATACAATGCTAATTATGACTTTGAATAACATCTTCAAAGTCATAAAATAACGCTTTAGCAGTGGCTTTTATCTTCTTTAGTTGTCTTTCCACTAACAGTGCTGAAAGATAGCATAGAAACACATTCTGAATTGAATTTCTCTCCCATCCGTTTTCTTGTATATACTTTGGTGGGACCATTAAAGAACTAAGAGAAGAAGAGAAAGAAGTCAACAGGAAAATAATTTTTCAGTTGTTTTTTTCAAGCTACACTAAGAATGAGAGGTGGCGGACTTGTTAATTAACTTGATTTAATTACTTCACAATGTATGTATATGTATCAAAATGTACACCGTAAATATAATTTTCATGTCAATTATATCTTAATAAAGCTAGGGAAAAAATAAACCTGCTTAAATTTGTTGACTCTGAACATGCTAATAAGTTAGTTATTTCCAAATATGCAACTAAAAGATTATGAAGGAATTTTGAAATGGGTAGCATTGATTAATTTATATAGGATATATTGGCTTATTGATAACATGGATATAGATCTCAAAAAGTTTATGCAGACTAATAAACACTTTGCTAATATTTGTTGCAGTTCCTTGTTTAGAAATAATTTTATACATTTATTCAATGCATATTTTAAAATACTACTTGATAAGGTTGGCAATATTTTAGGTATTGAGAATGTAGCAGGGAACAAAACAGAAAATGAATCCCTTCATGATGGAGCTTAGATCCTCGTGGGGGAGATGCATTATAAGAAAGTTCAAGAAGCTTTTCTGCTGAGAATAGACTCTAGAGGGGCAAGAACAGAAGGAGGGAAATAAGTTAAAGGGTATTGAATTCATTGGGGTGAGAATCTGGTGACGTGGACCAAGATAATAGCAACTGAGTTGGTGAGAGGTGGTTGGATTTGGGATACGTTTTGAAAATAAAGCCAATAAAATTCATTGATGGATCAGATACTGAATGTGAACAAGAGAGAGAAGTTCAGGATAGTCTAACTTCATACTGAATAAAACCTATAACTTGGGGAGTATATTTCTTTTATACTATATAGTAAAACAAACTTTATTCCACCTGAAAATCATTAAGAGCAAAGTTTTCTGAGCAGATTTAAAGCTGAGCTGGTGGACAGTTATTGCCTTTGGGGTATTATTTTGAATTGAATTAAATAATCAAGGAAATGGAAAGGATTATGCTATTTGTCACAGGAAACAAAAAAGAACGGGAACTACCTTCTTCCCTTTGCCAAGTAGAGGTGGAAAATCATTACAAAAGTGCTGTTATGAAGGGAGTGAAAGAGAAACAGTTTACACATATAGTTTTTAAATTACTTCACCTTATTTCTGGTGATATTGAGAACATTCAATTAGATTTTCTGAATAAAGTGACAAAACTTTGAGACATTACATTTATTTTATTTGACTACTGTCAGTGGTTATAATCATGATTTCATTAATGTGGCCCAAGGCTACTTTGTCATTTGGAGACATTTTAGTGCAATGGGGTCTATGCCAACCTCTGGGGAGGTAACTTGCTCCTCATCTGCCGGTTAACCTCTCTTCCCTTCCCACCATCCTCTCTGTTCCTGTTGTTTAGCTTGTTGTTCACACCCAGCAGATAACCATCAGAGCATGCAAAAATTGGTTCTGTGATAGGAATTTTTCCCTATATAATACACTTCAGCCTGTGAAATAGTTCTTACCTGAAACACATAAACCAGAAGTAATGGTTTGTCTGGGTCTAGAAGTGATAGGCAATTCTGTACACAAAGATTTCAAGGGTGCACAGAATGCACCTGGAGAAACAGCCCTTACCCAAAGACCTCTCTATATACCAAGCAGAAAGCAGTTTGGTGAAAACCTCTGGCCATGACGTTACCTTTTCCTGTTCAACAGCCCTGCCTGTGCCCAATAGTGCATCTCAACTGACATTTTTAACGTGATTTTTTCCTTTCGGCATTTTCTAGTTCAGTTTTATTGGTATTGCTAAGTATCCAGCAATCACAGATATTAAACCACAGGATATATGTTTAGTATTTTTAAGTAAAATGCTGTAGCTTTTTTTGTTGTTGTCATAAAATGTTTTGAGAACTCTTTGCCCAAGAGGGAAAAGCATTTAGTTGAAGACTAAAAATTATGATGCTACATGAGGACTTGGATGACCCTGCCATATGACAGGTGATTTTACCTTTTTTTTTTGTTGATGTGGTTAATGACTAAATTCTTAATGCTGAAAATCTACTTTATAATTGCATGATATTTGTCACTACAGACTCTAAGATTAGAGATGTGTAGGTATCCGATGAAGCACTAATATTTTAGTAATGTTTCAACATAGGATTCTATTTTTCCACAAACCGCCACTATGGAAAACAGTATGGCAGTTCTTAAAAAAAAAAAAATTAACATATAATCCAACATTCCTATGTCTTGTTTATATAAAAAAAGTTCAAAGCAGAGTCTTGAAGAGCTATTAGCACACTCATGTTCACAGCAGTATCAGTCACAAAGCCAAAAAGTAGAAACTACCCAGGTGTCCAATATTGGATGAATGGATACACAAAAAGTGGCATACATAGACAAGGGAATATTATTTAGTCTTAAAAAGAAAGGAAATTCTGGTATCTGCTGTAACATGGATGAACCTTGAGGACATTATGCTAAGTGAAATAAGCTAGTCAAATAGAGTGTGACTCTACTTATACGAGGTATCAAGAGATGTCAAATTCATTGAAAAGGAAGTACAGTGGTGGTTGCCAGAGGCTGAAGGGAAAAGGAAATGGGAAGTTATTGTTTACATTACTGAACTGCACACATAAAATGGTTAAAATTGTAAAATTTTGTATATTTTAGCACAATTAAACATTTAAAAATTAAACTACAATAGTTACCCCTTATCTGCAGAGGCTATATCCAAAGGCCCCCAGTGGATGCCCAAAACCACATATTATCAAACCCAATTGCCTCAATCAGAATACATTTCTGTTCATATCTTCCACCACATCCATCTTAAAAAGGCGTTATCACATATTTTGGCCATAACTTTTGCAGTTTATGTTGTGACAGCAAAACTAGCATGAATTTCTCTTTCCTTCTTTACAATTTCATGGATGGAAGATTCTTTCTTACGTGGGGATCTTAGAAACCTCAGTATACAATTATTCTTTATTAAGTTGAAAACTTTCACCTTTTCACTTAAAGGAAGCATTTTGCAGCTTCTTTTTAGCATGTCCAAAATGTCAGCATCACTTTTCTTGCACTTTGGGGTCATTATTAAGTAAAATAAGGGGGCCACAAGAAGTGTGTGTGATACCATGACAGTCAATATGATAACTGAAATAGCTATTAAGTGACAAACAGGTGGATTGGGTTGAGTAGACAGTGGTGATATTCTGGACAAAGGAAAGATTCACAGCCAAGGTATGAAAAAGTGGGACTGCATGAAATGTCATCACACTACTTAGAATGGCATGTAATTCAAAACTTATGAATTGTTTCTTTCTGGAATTTTCCATATAATGTTTTCAGACCATGGTTGACCATGGGTAACTTAAACTGCAGGAAGGGAGGGGGCCCACTTTAGTTTTAAAAAATTCAATCAGTTTCCCCTTAAAAAACATATTTCCATCTTACAGAGCAAATTTACTTTTGGTCACTTATATTAATATTTTCATGGATTAGGAGTGACAGGGCACTGAAAGTAAATTGTTACACTCAGAACAGTGTTTGCAAACTAATAACTAATTAGACACACGTTAGTTATGTTAGTTAATAACTAATTAGACACACATGTTAGTTGTGTTGTAAGTAAGTAAAATTAATTTTAGGTGATTTAAACAAGAAGGGTGATCTATTGAAAGGATACTTGCCTCAGAGTATAAGGAGGAAAAGCCTACTGAGTAGAAAAGGGTAAACGCATCAGGCCTGTTACTAAAACCCTATACATTCCAGAGAAAGGCTTGTCTTTAAGAATGGACCTGTCTGGCTTCTGGAAGACAATGTCAGGTAACTTGTAATATTCTGCCTGGTAAGAGTGTTTTTGTATGTCTGAGGTCTTGAGCCACATCATATTTATAGTGAACTTCATTTTTTGTGTGCAACAAGCCTTGAATATGCTGTACCACTTTGATCAGATCCCTTTATTTTAACACTGTGATTTTGACTGATACATGTTTTAGCAGGGAGTGAGGATGGGGAGGAAGCTGGAGTCTAAGCAGCTGAAGTTAAGTCACATGGGCACTGCTTGCTTATGTCACAGACCCCCAGTAAAAACCCTGGACACTAAGGCTTGGGAGAGCTTCACTGGATGGCAACACTTTGCACATGCTGTCACATATCATGACTGGGAAATGAATCATATCCCCATGTGACTCCACTGGGAAGAGGCAGGTCACTCACCTCTGGAAGCTTGTGCATTACTTTCTCCTGGACTTCCCTCCATATGTCTTTTCCCTTTGTTGATTTTACTCTGTAGACTTTGCTATAGTAAACTCTATGAATACAACAGCTTTTCTGAGTTCTGAGTTCCTCTAGTGAATTATCAAGCCCAAAAGTGGTCTTGAGGACCTCAACACTAACTTACCTAGTCTTGAGAAAGACAGAGGCAGAGTGGCTCTTGGAACCTCAGAAGGAGGATGACACTAGTCCTCAGGTACTGCCATGAGATAATTTGGCCCCAGTCGTCTTCTGGATCCAAGCAGAGAATGTTCTGGACCCAGCTCAAGTCACTCACATAACAAAGGATGGGGTGTAGCACAAACAGGACCATTGGAAAGCATGGTATGACTCTGGCTGACTTGTGTCTATGCCAGCATATGAGGGGGGGACCCAAAAAAACATCAGAATTTATTTCTTTTAAAAAGTGTATTTATTCTTACATGTTTAAACTTCAATCACCTCTCTGTTTGATGTGACACACCTATCAAGATTTTTTCCACTGCTCAGAACAGTTTTTGAACTCATCAATTTTGATGCCTTTTAGTGCTTCTGTCATTTTTTGTTTCACTTCTTCCACACTGGCAAAACATTTCCCTTTAAGGACTTTTTTCATCTGGGGAAACCAAAAAAATATAATAATAATCACTTGAGATGAGATTGGATGAATAAGGAGGTTAAACTGCTGAGCACTCAGTGTGGTGTGGGCAGGTACACTCATAAATCACCCATCATGAAATGGGAAAACGCATTGAAAGAATCTCCAAAAAAAATTGCTGAAGCTGAACACAGCTTCTCACAACAAAGCTAGGTGGCACACTGATGCCGATGACTTCCTTGAACACTTACCTAGCCCAGACTTTAAGTACAAAGGGTACTACAAAGGGGCCCACCCTCCAAAAATTAAATACAGTTTTTTTGTCCCCCTCGTATATTAATACAAATGATTCTTCTATTATTCCTTTTTAGTCTTCCTAAATCCACATTAGTGTGTTTTTGTTAATAAATTTATTGTTTCCAGTAGGGTGACAGGCACTTCAGCTTATCAGTTAATACTTGTCCTATTGATAGTAAATATAAATCATAGTTACAGGTTTGTGTGTTATTCAGGAAAAATTAACGTTAATTCCTGTATTTTTATGCTTAGCTTCCTGCCTAACGAAGTGCATCAAAGTATAACAAACCTGGGCTCAAATTCCAGTCATTTAATAGGGGTGTGATATGGACCAATGGTGCCTCTGAGATTACAATTCCTTATTTTTAAAGAGAGGTAGTATTCCCATAGGGGATGGTTGTGAATAAATGAGATAACATGTAAGAGTCCACTTCATAATACTCAACACATGAAGGTATTCAACAATATATTATTTATTGTTTCTCTTCTCTTCCTATTTTATTTTCTTTCTCCTTTCAACCCTTTATTAAAGTACCTGCTAAATTGGACTGTATAAATATCTAAGCCATAGAGACACCTATTAAATATTGGAATTTATATACTATATGTAGTATATAGAACTATTTTGTCATCTTTCCTTTATGCATCAAAATTTTTCATTTTATATATACTTTTTTTTTTTGAGTTGGAGTCTCACTCCATCACCCAGGCTGGAGTGCAGTGGCATGCTCATGGCCACCTCAGCGTTGACCTGCTGGGCTCAGGTGATCCTTCTGCCTCAGCCTTCCAAGTAGCCGGAACTACAGGCATGCGCTTCCACACCTGGCTAATTTTTTAAAATTTATTTTAGACACAAGGTCTTGCCAAGTTGCCCAGTCTGGTCTCGAACCTACAGGTTCAGGCAATCCACTCACCTCAGCCTCCCAAAGTACTAGGATTACAGGCAGAGTCACTGAGCCCAGCCTTATATATACTTTTTAAATGTGAGAATTTTTAGGTTTTCATTTTATGGTAAATAGTTATTTCTGATATCTTTTTTCATCAGATTATCTTAATCTTTTTCCTCTAAGGAATTTAATTATTTCACGGGGCACAAAATTGACATGTAGCATAGCAAACATGGTCCTATTTTCATGAGTAAAAATATGAAATAGGTAGTGGATAAGGGTTAAATATATACTGGTACTTATAGACAAGCACAGAGACACCAATTATTCACACACACACACACACAAACACACAATGTCAGAGAACAGATTATTTTTCCCAAATACCGGAAATGGTCAGTAAAAATTATACCAAAGATTCCTGTTGTTCCCCAGATTTCATAAATTTCAAGGAGAAACATTTGATTTCCTTTAAAACATAGGAGAAAAGAAAGGACTCTCATTGGATGTTATCAAGGGGGCTTCTGTGGCAAAACTAAAGGTGAGGGAAGAGGACTAGAGAAGCATGCTCTGTGAGACCCACTCCACTCAGGGTTAATGACCAGAGAGATGGCTGGGCAATGTCAGCTCTCCAGTCCCAGAGGCCTGCACATTTTCCCTGAATATATAGGCTTTTAGAAATCAGACCGTTCTTTTAGAGCTAGATTTTAGGGTTTAAGCCATATTAAGGAGAGCTTCTAGAAGGGATGGCACTGAAGCAACGTACCTCTTTCTCTTCTCGTTTGCCCCCATCTCCCTCTCCCCTTACTCAGTCAGAAGGTCTATTGTTTGAACCTGCTCTGACTTGGCACGCACTTATCTTCATTCCATATTGTACCAGAATGTGCTAAATATCACTAGGGAGATCCATGGAGTATGTAATTTTTCCAGATACTGAGAAAAACAGAGAGATGATCACAATTTTCCGTTAATTAAAAAAAAAAGATAATTGTGATCTTGAAAAGTGCTTGATAGATTTCTATCTAGTACTTGAAACTGAAAATTTGTGAGCAATAGGAACAAAACCACATTGTTTTGTTTTCCATCAAGTCAGGCTCCAACCAATTATCTGCGTTTCTAACTCTTCCTTTTGGCCTTCAGCACTGTGACCCAAGTCTTACCAAAGTAGCCATATGTGTGCTGTAAATATTTGTGTGTCTGGCAGGAGAAACATTTTAGCTGAAAGTTTTCCCATTAAAACATTGTTATGAAAACCAAATGTGATGTAGTTGCCATAGTAAAGCTCTTCCCTAGATAATCATTTGCTGTGTATAAACAATCCCTTTGCAAAGTGAGGTGGCGAAACTTGTCTAATAATTACTAAGGTTTTATTTCTGTCAGGTGGAATTTTTGTTATGTGGAAATATTTTATTGGTTTCGCACAATATTTACATACATTCATTCAGTCAGTCAGCCAGACAGCAGTATATATTGAGTGCCTGTCACATGTTCAACAATGTTTAGGAGAGGACAGTTACCTGGAGGGAATGATTCAAGAGTAATGTCTAGGAAGACAAAAGTTTGTAAAGATCAAAGAAATTAGGACTGAATTTGTTGAATGGTTACAGTTAGGAAGGACAGAGAGAGAGAGAGAGAGAGACCAGCCGACGTGTAAACAATTCTGGTCATGGAGGTTTGGGGAAGAATCTATCAAGGAGAAGATGGAATCAGCAATTTCCCATGCAAAGAGACCAGTGGTCACTGTTGAGTGGTCAATACTGATCTGAGGACCAGTTCCAGGAGCATTGTGTAGGGAACAGCTGGAGGAAGCAAGGAAGCATCAGCAGAGGTACAAGAGGGAAAAAAATGAGAGGCAGAAGTGAGGCTAAGAGAACATCTTCCTCAAAGTGGCAGAGACCTGCCTGTGTATGTTTAAAAGCAGAACAGATTAATACATGCATTCTATCTTTTTTTGGTGTAAAATTTCTGGTAATTTTTGTTATTTCATGGAAATTCCCTACTTTCTTTAACTTTATTTTCATATTCAAGTTAACACAACATATGAAAAAATTCATTTGTATTTGCTCACTGAATATATCACACATTTATTAACTTTTTCCTCACTTTTTCACTTTACTTAATTTATTAGGATACAAATAGACATTTGAATGTTAAATAGATAATCTTTTAATGACTGTATATGGCTAATACAATTAATTTGCTTCTTATTGTACCAAATAGTTTTTATTTGGATGAATCCTTTCATTCCGAATAATTGTATTTATATGCTCATAATATAAAGTCACTGTTACATTTTTGCTCTATAAGTAAGAAGCAGTATGAACAGTGAATTTTAAAAGAGAATAATTGAAAATTAAAACTCTTATTTTTGAACATGTATTTCATAGCATGAGAACAAAATGTATTCAGCTGTTCATTTTATAAAGAAAGAAAAATTCATTTTAAATTAGAATTGTACCATTTAGAGAGTATAATTTATGCAGTCACAGGAGAAATATAAATGCTACATATCAGTGGGTAGAGGAAAAAAGTCACATTTTAATGAAACATTTGGTGTTAAATCTGTCTACACGGAACACATTGTTTTTCTAAGAAAAAAAGGGTTTGAAAGTCAGGACTTGGGCATTAAGGCTTAACAAGAATCAGTGGGAATCAGAAAAGTGTAGAGTTTGAACTCAGTTGATAAATGAAAAAAAATTTTGATTCTGTGAGAAATCAGTGAACATGTCTCCTCTATTGACCATCAGCATTGGCGTCATCACTTCTTTGCTTTCTCCTGAGCCAAGAGAGACCCTAATTCAAGGCTTGATGAATTCCAGTATATTGAGTATTTTAATAACCTTCATAAAAAAATAAAAGATTCTCCATGAATTAAATATGAGCTTTGGCTTATTTTTCCAGCAATGGTGATGGATTTGCACTGCTCAGTCTGTAATCTTGTGCTTATTGAGGGAAGGTTTGCTAGATTCACCAGGCTGTGAAACAAAACATACCAGCTAAGTAACCCACAGGAAGATTAAATCTGCGATCTTGGCTATGCTAACAGTGCTCCTTCAGCAGGAACACTTACTGAGCAGAGGTTGCCTTGGTGACAATGTCCTGTAGAAGGACCAAGCCTTGTTAAGGTCCAGTAATGTGGCTGTAATATGGCTGTGAAGTTGCAAGGTGGGTTCCGTTTCCCCAGTGCATCTCCTGATCTGCTTTTAGATTATGCTTTAATCTCTCTCATCTTTTAGGTTGATAGTGCCCTCTCTTCCTTCCAGTATCCCACACCATCCTGCCCTTGTCAAAAATCTCTTTCTAGAAAGAAGCTGGTATTTATGTAAAAGCCCATGTATTAAATCCTCTGAGGTTTTTGAATGTTGAATTTTATCTTCACTGGGTTGCTTTTCTTCTTAGAGTTATCAAAAGGTAATTGGCAGTCATACCAAAAATAAAGAATTAAGACACACAGAAATTTCTGGCCAGGCACGGTGGCTTAAACCTGTAATCCTGGCACTTTGGAAGGCTGTGGCGAGAGGACAGCTTGAGCCCAGAAGTTCAAGATTAGCTTGGGCAATATAGCAAGACCTCATCTATAAAAATAAATAGTCAGGCATTGTGGCATGCGTCTATAGTCCTGGCTACTTTGAAGGCTGAGGCAGAAGGATCGCCTGAGACCAGGAGTTCAAGGCTGCAGTGAGCCGTGATTGTGTCACTGCCCTCCAGCCTGGGTGACAATGAGACTTGACTCAAAAAACAAAAAAAAAGACAGATAGACACACACACACACACACACACACACACACACACACACACAGAGAGAGAGAGAGAGATCGTGAGTGCATTATTTCTCTTTGGTTTTACAGAGGAAACCCCCAATGGTGGTGGATGACCTTTTTGAAGACATGAAAGATGGTGTTAAACTGCTTGCTCTCCTGGAGGTCCTGTCCGGGCAGAAACTGGTAAGATTTTTTCTTCTTCTTTTTCTTTCTTTCTTTCTTTTGTGTGTGTGTGTGTGTGTGTGTGTGTGTGTGTGTGTGTGTGTGTGTGACCATACTTTCAAATTTTTCCCATTTAGAATTTGGGGATTGTGAAGTTGAGAGTGTCAAGGAGTATTACCCATATTAAAAGAAAGTCCTTTAGTTGTGGTTGGTAGCATACAGGAAACACTGGTCTACCAGTCACTTCTGGGAGCAAGAAATATATTTCCATTTTTATTCCTGCACACAAATAGTGGATTTAAAATATTATGTAAGCCGGGCTCGGTGGCTCAGCCTGTAATCCCGCGCCTTTGGGAGGCTGAGGTGAGTGAATTGCCTGAGCCTGCAGGTTCGAGACCCACCTGGGCAACTTGGCAAGACCTCATCTCTACAATAAATCAAAAATTAGCCGGGCGTGGTAATGCGCACCTGTAGTCACAGCTACTTGGAAGGCTGAGGCAGAAGGATCGCCGGAGCCCAGCAGGCCGAGGCTGTGGTGGCCAGGAGCAGCCACTACACTCCAGTCTGGGCAACAAAGTGAGACTCCAACTCAAAAAAAAAAATAAAAATAAAAAATAAAACATTATGTTTATAGTGGCAACCTTAGAAGCAAGAGTAAAGAACTTCATCAGTAACCTGACATGGATAACTATTGCATCTGTATGGAAGGTGTTACTAATCAACATCTACCTTTAAGTGTTTGCTTTCCATTAGTAAAGGATTCTTGGTCCATATCTGTGTATTTACATAGTTGTTTGTTGAAAATTAAGCTTGAATCAGTGTAGCATTGACATCATTCATCATGAATCATTCATAGCAAGAACAGCATGTTCAGAGTTCGTTTTATGTGCTGTGGAAACAGCAGAGTGAAAAAAATACTGACGGTATGTTTTTCTACATTATTGAATAATAAAATATTTATTTTTTCTTGCTTATGTTTTTATTAAATTTCAGAGTCGTAGAGCTATAAGTAGTTTGTAAATGAAATTATTTATAAATAATGTTTACTGTATTTGGAAAAAGGAATTCGGGAAATAATCTTCAGAATGTTGGATAGCACATTAGACACGGAGTCCAAAATTAGGAGTACTTTCTTTTTCTTTCTCTCTTGTATCTTGGCAGTAACTACACAATCATTAATGCTTGGATAAATGAGTTGTTTAAAGGACATTTTTAACTCCTTAAAATTAATTTCATGATAATTTTGTTCAGGGAGTCCTCAAAATATCTTTTGTAAAAGAATTGCTTGTTAGAATGTACAAATTGATAATAATTTTTTGTAAATCATTGATCTATTTGGATTCAGGTTGTAGCAGATGTTTTTGGCATCCCCACATCTCAGTTCAGCTCACCTCTGATTTCAGTTATATTGATGATAGACATCTTTCATACACTCTGACAGCCTATTGCCCCTGGTACTCTCTGGGTTCTACCTCAGGGCTTTTATCAAAGCCACAGGTTGCACCTGGCAACTCTGAAGTGTTGGAAAATTAATGGTCTCAAAGAATTCTCAACAAATGGAAATAGAAGTCTGTTAATAAATGTTCCATCCTTGAATTTTTAGAAGGGCAATTCTGAGACATATGTTACTCATGTCTCTCTGAGTTCCCCATAGGGTCCTCAGCAGGATTGAGCTCAAGTTGCCTAGATTGATACTCCTAATAGCATACCTTTTATTGACTTTTCCTCCTTTTTGGTCCCATTTTCCACACATCCTCACTCCTGCTATCTGGGGTCTTCTCTCCAATAACCTATTTATACCCAAGTTCTTGTTGCAAGTTCTATTTTGGAGAAAATCAAGCAAGACATATAGGAACAGCCAATCTGGAATATACAAGTATGTATATGAGCTATGTAAACTGGATAAACATTAGGATGTGGGAATTATTAGAATAACATATATACTCCTCTGATTGCCTGTTATAACAGATCATCTTTATATACCCTCTCTCCGAATTAAGCTATTTACTTGAAGGTTGATGAGTCTTCATATGGGTATTCATAGGAATATTCAAGAAGTGTATCTGCATTCCAAGTGTCAAGATAATTCTGCCATTGTACCTGACAATACAATAGAGTATACAGAAATCTTGATGAGCATTTAACTACCAAGCTAGATTATTCTAGAAAAGAGTATACTTTGACATAACAGTTCTACTCTCATTTGTGTCCTATTCATTCAGACATAATTAGAATTATGAGATCTTAAAGCTAGAAGGAATTTTAGGAAAAAAACTCAGCATTCTCATTTAGCAGATAGAGAAGCCGAGGCATAGAAGAACAGTTTCTGATTTAACTTTTATAATTTATATTGAATTTCTCAAGATTCTGAATTACATAAAATTATTCTGGATTTATAAATATGCCACAACAATAGCTATTTAAGTTATGTACATGTTTGCATTATGGTTCTGGACCATGTTAAGATGAAGAGCGTTATTTAAAGGAGTAAGGATCCCAGGCCTTCTTTCAGAGATTTTCTAAGGGGGAATTTGGGTAAGAGTGTTTCACTCAGGAGCACTAACATTGCTCAGGAATTCTATAATTCTGTGATAGGTAGAAACGTACTTAGAATAACCCTATGCTTAATGTCACAAATCTCAGGACTCTGACTTAGAATATGATCATCTGAGAAATATGACCAATGACTCAGCATCCTCTCTACTGCCTGCATCTCAGGGCAAGCATGAAATCTCAATATCCTAACACCCTTCAATAATCTGTTATTACTACCTTGTCTATGATTTCATTTTAAGTATTAGGGAACTGCAAATTTTTTTTGGTTAGAAAGCAGTTTATTAAGACAGAAGAGCTCCTAAGTGGGAGGGGGCCTGAAACAGGGTTGCCCGGGAATTGTAAATTTTTAAAATTATTATTCTTGAATTTTTCTGCATCCATTGAATATTATTTGTGAAACATGCACTCTTTAAATGTATCATGGATTATATATCTTTAATTACACATAAACATAGAAACACAAAATTTAACTTTGCACTTAGGATTTTTTTTTTTTTTTTAGAATGTAAGGAATTGTCACTGAAACATTAGAAACAATGGAAGCAACAGGAATAGAGATTAAGGACTACAGATAAACTTCTTTCTGAACTATTTTGTCTAACCTCCTGTACAGTATTTTTTTAAAAGACCCTTGACTGGGCTCGGTAGCTCAACCTGTAATCCTAGCACTTTGGGAGGCTGAGGAGAGTGGATTGCCTGAACCCACGGGCTCGAGACCAGCCTGGGCAATTTGGTGAGACCTTGTCTCTACAATAAAAATTTTAAAAATTTAGCTGGGCATGGCAGCATGACCTACAGTTCTGGCTGCTTGGAGGACTGAGGCGGAGGGATCGCCCCAGCCCAGTAGGTCAATGTTGCAGTGGCCATGAGCGTCCCACTGCACTCCAGCCTGGGCGATGGAGTGAGACTCCAAAAAAAAAACTCTTGAACACCTTGCACAAGAGAAGAATACTTAGAAGTGAACAGTGGACACTCTTAGGGGATCTTGAGCACCAAAGACCCTGCATGTGTACCAGGTGACTCTGTAAGTCATATATTTAGAGTAGAATCAATTCTGCAATGGCATTTGACATTGTCTAATAATCATTCAGATAACATTTCTGGAGTCCCTGATACGGATAAGGCATTACTCTATGTCCTCTAAGGAAAATGGAGATAAATGAGATATGGTTGGTGCCCCGAAAGAACTTGTAGCCTAGTATAGTCAATTTTAAAAAATATGGAAGGACACTACATAATGATAAAAAATTCAGTTAATCAACAAGAAACATCTATCCTAAACATATATGCACCCAACATAGGAGCACCAACTTTTATAAAGTAGCTTCTAGGTAAACTAAAAAAAGATATTGACTCTAACATCATCATAGCTGGGTACTTAAATACCCCACTAACAACACTGGGTAGATCATCGAGGATAAGTGTATTGGTTAGGAAATATTAAGTTGTATAAAAATAAATGCAAATATATGATGGCACAATACAATAGATGTTTGTATCTTTCTCACTTAGCCAGGATACACCTAAAGAAGAAAAACAAAAACAGCATTTGTCCTACTAAATATCAGATCTTACACTGAAGCGATATCACTTTAGACAGTGTGGTATTAAGTACAGAGATGGACATATTGAAAAATGCAGTGGAATCTAGAAACAGACCAAGGCATGAACGGAACGTTAGTGGATGTCAGAGTTCGATGCCACATGCAGAAAGGAGAGATTGTTCAATGAACAGAACAGGAAAAAACAAAACAAAACATGTATTCTAATACAAAACAGTAAAATTGGATCTTATCTCATAGCCTATAAAAAATCAAACTTACATGAACTAAGGGCCTACTGGCAAAACACTTTAACTCTTAGTAAAAAATATAAGTGGATATCTTTTAGACATAAGGATAGAAAAAAGTTATTCCATAAGACACAAAAATATTGATGATAAAAGATTGTTATTTTTAACTATGTTAAAATTAAAAATATTTTAAAAATCAAAAACCTTCAAAGAAATTGGCAAAAGAAGTTACAAATTTGTAGAGGTCAGTCACGATTCCTGTTTTGAAAGGATTAAAAGAGGGCTAGATCAAGAATATATAAAACACATCTCCAAAACAAGAAGGGTACAAACAACCAAATGGAAAACCTGGGTAAGGGATGTGAAAAGACATTTTACAGAAGAAATTAACATTGCCAGTGACCACAGGAAACTATGCCCACATCATTGCTGATCAGAAAAATACAAAGGAAGACCACAATGACATTTTACATACATTCAATTGAAAATGAAATTTTAATTATCTATCAAAATCAAGTGCTAGAATGTGGAACAAAAGGACTATTTTTAGAATACTGAGCAGAGTGAAAAGTAGTGCAACCATTTTGGAATAGTTTAGCATGACTTTACAAGATCCAAAGTCACATTCCCTTTGACTCAGCAATTCTTCTCTTAGATATATGTACAAAAGAAACTATGTTGCACAAAAGGTGAAAAGTACAAGAATGATCTATCAGCATACCACAAAAGCAATAAAAGAAATAACCCAGATTCACATCAGAAAGGCAGTATATAAATGGTACATTATATAGGTTTCAAAATGCATGGAATATAGTGAAAGGCAACAATATAGATTAATCTTAGCAACATAAATCTGTGTGGAAAAGTTAAAAACTAAAATAAATGTTCTTTTTAAGAATGCATATAAAAGAAATGAATTCACCTCTCTGTACTGCTTTCATGGCATCCCAGAGATTTTGGTAAGATGTGTCTTTATTTTCATTTGTTTCCAGAAAACTTTTAATGTCTACTTTGATTTCCATGTTGACCCAGAAATTGTTCAGCATCATGCTGTTTAGTATCCATGTCTTTGTGGGTTTGGGGGGAGTTTTGTTGTTGTTATTTATTTTTATTCCACTGTGGTCTGAGAAGGTGCTTGGCAGTATTTAGATCTGATGGAATTTGTTTATGCTTGATTTATGGCCGAAGTTGTGATCTATCTTGGAATATGTTCCATGTGGTGATGAGCAGAATGTATATTCCGTGGTTGTTAGGTGGAGTGTTCTGTATGTATTTATTAAGTTCATTTGGTCAAGTGTCAACTTGAGGTTCAGGATCTCCTTGTTGATTTTTTTGCCTCAATGATCTACTGAGGGTTGTTAGTGAGGTATTTAAGTCCCCAGCTATAACAGTGTTAGAGTCAATATCTTTTTTTAGTTTACCTAGAAGCTGCCTTTTTTTTGACTTTTAATTTTTTATTTGAAAATTGTGGGGTACAATTCAGGGTTAGGTATCCAAACATTCATTATGCATGTACCCTTGTTGATGAGGTGTGACCCCTTCCCCAGGCAGATTCCAACTACTGCCAATCCCACCTTCCCGACCCCCCCCACACCCCTGCAGTTTCCCACAACTGTCAATCCTTTTCTTGTAGTATTATGGTAGTCGTTGAAGATCCACTTATGAGAGAGAACATGTGATACTCAGTTCTTTGTTTCTGTGAAAGATCACTCAGTATTATAGACTCTAAGTCTATCCAAGTTGCTGCAAAGTTCATGATTTTGTTCTTCTTTATGGCTGCATAATATTCCATGGTGTATATGTACCACATTTTTTTTATTGAGTTCTCTTTTGATGGGCAACATGGTTGGTTCCATGTTCTTGCTATTGTGAACAATGCTGCGATAAACGTACATGTGCAGGTATCTTTTTTATAGAGTGATTTGAATTCTTTCGGGTATATTCCCAGTAGGGGGCTTGCAGGGTGGTATGGAAGGTCAATTTAATAAAAATTGATCCTCCTATGTTGGGTGCATATATGTTTAGGATGAATACTTCTTGTTGATGAATTGAACTTTTTATCATTATGTAGTGTCCTTCCATATCTTTTAACATTTTTTTTGGCTTAAAGGTTATTTTGTCTGATATTAAGATCACAACTCCTGCTTTCTTTTGAGAGGATGCGGGGAAAAGGGAACACTTCTACACTGTTGATGGGAGTGTGAAACTAATACAACCTCTGTGAAAAATAGTGAGGTGATTCCTAAAAGATCCAAAAATCAACCTTCCATATTACTCCACAATCCCCCTTCTGGGAATATACCCGTAGGAACTCAAATCACTCTATGAGAAAGATACCTGCACACACATGCTTATTGCAGCATTATTCACAGTAGCAAAAGCATAGAACCAACCATGATGTCCATTGAAAGTGAACTGGATAAAAAAAAATGTGCTACATAAACACGATGGAATATTACACAGTCACAAAAAAAGGACAAAGTTATGAACTTTGCAGCAACTAGGATGGATTTAGAGTCTATATTACTCAGTGATCTATCACAGAAACAAAGAACTGAGTACCATATGTTCTTACTCATAAGCAGACTCTGAACAGTTATTATAATACTATAAGAAAGGGATTGGCAGTAGTGGGAAACTCCAGGGAAAGGGAGGGAGCACACTTTATCAATAAGGATACCTGATCTCAAAACAGGCAAAATGGGAACCAAAGGGAGGCTCAAACTTTACCTGTGCAATGACCACTTGTATACCTAATCCCTGAACTGTATCCCACACCTTAAAATAAAAATTAAAAAAAGAATACCAATATAAAAGAAATAAATCTTTCTGCAAAAAGGAAAAAGTTGGACTGGATTTTGGGTGATGGCTACCCTGGGTGTACGAGGGTAGGAAGATGGAATGAATGGTAATCATTTTGAGGGATATGGCTTTCATACTTAATTGTGATGATTGACTTTGTTTTAGGTGGTAGATTTCATGGGAGCTTTTACATTGTAAAAAATAATTATTTAAATAAACTAAGTAAGAGGGACTGTGCATGTGTGAATGAGACTGTGTCCTATGTAATAGATGTCTCACTAAAGAATACATTAAAATTAAAAATGATATCTTTAATTTAAACGTGTTTGAATTCATATAAAAAATACTACTTGGTACACTACTAATTGGAACTTAAAATACTTGGTTTAGAATTTTAATGGGAAATTATTTAAAGCTGTAGGGTCACAGAAAGGAGACCAGTTTACCAGCCATGCACCTTTAAAGAAATCACTTAACCTCAGTTATTCTCATAGATCCTATAAATGCAAAGGAGGATTATCATATCTACTTCACTGAAATTATTTGGAGTTTTCAATTTGAAGTTGTGGTGCAGAGACTGCCCATAATAAAATTTGATAACTTAAACACAGATAACTTAGACAATTCATTTACCAGAAACACTTTTTCATTCTCACAGTCCTATTTTTTAACCTTGGTTCACATTCTCCATGTATTTTGGCTATGTAAATCAAGAAATATCACTAATAATGTTAGTCTCCTTGCATATTTAGATGACTAAAAAAAAAAGAGGTGAGTGACCAAAAGTACTATTCATATACATATTTCATAACTTGCAGGAGTGACAGTCTCAACAGACCACATAAGAGTTTTGCAAACTTTTGCTCTTACTCATCCAGAAGATTGAAAGACAAACACACTAACAGATATAAACTGAGAATGAATTTTTTATTGAACAAAGTAGTACATCCTCAGAGTGCTGTGGGGATAACACTCCTTTACATATTTGCTAAACTTTATAGAAATTGAGTAATGTTGGTTTTTCTTGAATATTCTTCAAGCACATTTTAATCCATTTAAATAGATTTTAAAACTAACTTTTTAATGTGTGCAGTTTGTTTTATTCCTATTCTTTCATTGTTTACAGCCCTGTGAGCAAGGACGCCGGATGAAGCGAATTCATGCTGTGGCTAACATCGGCACAGCACTCAAGTTCCTTGAAGGAAGAAAGGTAAGAGAAAAACAAAACAAAATAAACAAACCAACAAACAAAACACTTTAGGAAGACAAGGGCATACTGATATTTCCAAATTGGGTGTGGGGACAAAACACTGCATGTATTACATACAGTATAGACATTGTAAAATAATTTTAGATTCATGGAAATGTTACAAAAAGAAAATTTCATATCAACACTTCATTCTGCTTCCCCAAATCTTAAGAACTTACATAACCATAGTGTGTAATTATCAAGCTAAAGAAATTAAAATAGGTGTGATACTATTAACTAAAGTATAGATATTAGTCTAATTTTATCAGTGTTCCCTCTATTGTCTTGCTTCTGGATCCAATCCATTATCATATTTTGCATTTAATTGTCTCTTCCAGTCTATGACAGGTTTTCATTCCTTCCTGTCTTTCATGACCTTGACACTTCCGATAACTGTTGATCAGTTATTTTGCTGAATGCCTCTCAATTTGGATTTGAATAATATTTTCTCTTTGTTAGATTGAAGTTATACATTTTACATTCTCGCCAAGAATTCCAAGGAAGTAATGTTGTTTTCTTCC
>NW_007019208.1:0-587 GCF_000164805.1 Carlito syrichta
TAAAAGCAAGACTTGAGTAAGAAGGCCCAGGTGTCTTGATTAGCTCCCCCTGGGAAGGTCACAGGATCCCAGGCACACAACTCTGCTGGGAAAGTCCCATCTCATGGGACAGAAGCAGCCATGCTCCTGGACCCAGCCCCAGTTTTCTCCTTGCAGCTGGGGAAATCCATCAAGAAAATGTCCAGTGCTCCAGACTTGCTAATATTGCTGATGATGGAGAAGGAGAAGCAAGGCACTAAGTCATGAGATATTCCACCATGAGCCTTCCAACACAGGGCTGCCAGTCACAGACCCTGCCAAAGACAAGGTCGATTCCACTGTTATTGCTGCTGCCACCTCCACTACAACAATCCTGGGATAAAGGTGAGCTGCCCTCCACAAGCCCAATAACCTTGTATGGCTATTCAAAAATAACTAGGCACTTTAGGGAAGAACCGTGGATATAAAAGAAATAGCAAATAATTGGAGGATAAGATGGAGGATTTGGAGCATAAAGCAGAAACCATGGCAAATGGCAAGTCACCCAATCTGTCTTTTTTTTTTAATCTCACCTGCTGGAAAGACCACAGACTCCCTGCCTCTGCTCA
>NW_007019209.1:0-318 GCF_000164805.1 Carlito syrichta
AAGGTTAAATGCTACTGACTTAAAACACACACACACACACACACACACACACACACAACCATTTGTACCAAATCATTCTAATCCCATAAATTTAATGTTCTATAAAGGTAACGTTGATATGTTTTTGTCATTTGCATTGCTTTGAAGATGAAATGTGACGTGACAATTTACCAAGACCAATCATTATAAAATAAGTGAGCAACAAGATGAGTTGAGCTGGAAAGGAAAGGGATGAGTGGGTTTTTAGATCACTAACTCTGTGACTTTATGGTCCAAAGCCACTTTAACCACTTCTTTTGACAGTCCAAAAAAAAAAAA
>NW_007019210.1:0-317 GCF_000164805.1 Carlito syrichta
GATAGAGAGCTGGGATTCAGAAACTACTTGCAAATCACAATGTTCACTGATTGTAGTATGGGTTCCTTGAGTCCCACTCACCACCCTCGCTCTTTATGGTGGTACAATGAGTACATGTGCATGCCCTCTGAGTCCAAGATACAGTAACAGCAATGAGGAAAACTGAGAAAAGTATAATTAAATAAAATGGCCACAAATTTAAAAAAAATTAAAAAACACAGAAAAACAAAAGCAGATGCCAAAGCAAAAAAACAGCTAAATGCACACACACACACACACCAAAACAAACTGGAAAAAACAATGAAACAAACAAACAA
>NW_007019211.1:0-431 GCF_000164805.1 Carlito syrichta
ACTAGTTAGCTAAGTAACTAAATGATGTGCTAGCTGACTTAACTAGTTAGCTGACTAGTTAGCTGGCTGTATAACTGACATAACTAGCTAGCAAACAAGCTACCTTGCTGCCTGGCAAGCTTACTTAACTACCTAGGTAACTGGCTAGTTAGCTGGCTAGCTGAATTAACGATCAAGCTGACTAGCTAACTGACTAGCTAGCAGACTTAACTAGCAAGCTGACTAGGAACATGAGTAGCTAGGTGACTTAAGCTAGCTGAATATTTAGCTGGCTTAACTACTAGCTGGCTACTTACAAGTTCTGACAAGCTGACTAACTAGTTGGCTAGCCAGCTGACTTAACTATCTAGCTACCTTGTTCATTAGACAGCTAGAGAGCTGGCTTAACTAGCTGGAAACCTTGATGTCTAGATACCTAGGCAGCCAGCTAG
>NW_007019212.1:0-321 GCF_000164805.1 Carlito syrichta
AGCCATTAAAAACCCCAGTCACTAATATATTCTTATACCAGGCACAGGATAGTCCACCTTAGAGTTGCAAGCACAGTCTCTTCATCTCAGGAAGCCAGTATGTTGCTGGATGAGCAACCAATCCTTTTCCGTGTCATTGAAGGGGCAAACAGGGGCTGACAGGCGCCTAGTCGCATGACTAGGGTTAGTTCCTCCAGGCATTAACCTTTGTAGCCGTCATTCATCCTGATAAGTGCTTTCTGTACTTAGAGACTTAAAGGCAGATATTAAGCAAGAAGCCTGGTAATTATTAAAAGTAGAATTATTATATTATTATATTGA
>NW_007019213.1:0-318 GCF_000164805.1 Carlito syrichta
ACCCCAAGCAAAACCCAGAAAACCTTGGGTGAGGGCAGGCCTCAGCGGGAGGATCGCCTAGGCCCCAGAGTTCAAGACCAGGTAGGAAGACCAGGATATCGACAAGATGGAAAACCTGTGTTCACAGCAGTTTAGAAGACCAAGGCCGAGAGGATTTCCCGAGTTGGGTGGTTTGAGAGTAACCTGGACAACCTAATGAGGAAAGAAAAGAAAAGAAAGAAAAGAAAGTAAGTAAGAAAGGAAGAAAGGAAGAAAGAAAGAAATACATAAAGGAAATCTAAGTCAACAAAGAAATCCTTTAATCTGAAAACGTTCTGC
>NW_007019214.1:0-314 GCF_000164805.1 Carlito syrichta
AACGGAATGGAGAGGACTGGAGTGAAATGGAATGGAATTGAATCGAATGAAAAGGGTGGGAAAGGAATGGAATGGAGAGGATTGGAAAGGTAATAGAAATGGTGGAATGTTATAGAGAGGAACATAAAGGAGAGGAATTTAATGGTGAGGACAGGAATGGAGTAGAATGGAATGGAATGGAAAGGAATGGAAGGGAGAGGAATGGAATGAAATGGAGATGGTTGGAATGGAATGGAGTGGAATGGAATGAAATGGCAGTAGAATGGAGAGGCATGGAGTGGAATGGAGAGGAATGTAAAGGAATGTAATGGAGT
>NW_007019215.1:0-314 GCF_000164805.1 Carlito syrichta
CACGTTCAGAGAATCTCACAAGTTCACCTATGCCGTCGCCATCTTGCCCCGTCTCCCGTTACTGATGATCTTATAATTTTAAACTGAGGACCATGAGCGGGAACTTTCCAGCAAACATCACAGCAAGCAGGTTTACACAGGGTGTGGCAAAGCATGCTTACAGAAGCAGAAGTGGCATTAGGGCAGTTGCTCCTTTGAGATAAGGCTCTTAGGGTCTGGCTTCTTGATTAACTCTGTTTTCCTGTCTCATTCCCCCCTTTGATGCCCTTTAAAGCTTTTCTAAGGGACATCACCTGCTTTCTTTATCCTCCAAA
>NW_007019216.1:0-313 GCF_000164805.1 Carlito syrichta
ATATCAGCGAGATAAGTCAGCTGGCTAGCGAGCTGCCTAGCTACCTAGCTAGGTAGCTACCTATTTAATTCAGCTGGCTAGCCAGTTAGCCAGCTGATGAAGTAACCTAGGTAAGTCAGCTCACTAGCCAGCTGGTTAACTAGTTACCTAGGTAGTTAAGTCAGCTGGAAAGCCAGTGGACTACGTAGGTAGTTATCTAGTTAAATCAGCTGGATATCTAGCTGGCTAGCTAGATAGTTAGGCAGTTAAGTCACCCTGCTTTCCCACTGGCTAGATAGTTAAGCCAGCTAGTTAAGCTAGCTGGCTAGACAGC
>NW_007019217.1:0-1248 GCF_000164805.1 Carlito syrichta
AGAGGCCCACTCTCAGACACCACAGCCTCCACTGGCTGGGCTCTGGTAATCTTCCTGCTTCGGCCTCCCTAGTGCCTGGAAGGACAGGTGTGTCCCACCATGCTAAGCTCAATTTTTGAATTCATATAGAGATGAGGTCTCATCGAGGTGCTTGGGCTACTCTCAAACCCAGGGGCTCTGGCCATCCTCTTGCCTCAGCATCCCAGAGGGCCAGGATGACAGGCATGAGCCCCCACATCAGGCCTCCACACCCCCCCTCAGATCCCCACTGAGAGGCCAGACCCTTCCACTGGCCTGGGACCCCAGAGAGGGCAGCTGGCATCGCCAGCTGTGCCCTCCTTAGGGGGGAGCACCTAGTGCAGAGGTGCAACTCCACCAGGGCCCACCCCTCCTCCCACCTTATTCCCCAGGGTGGACCTGCTCACTTCTCCCAAGGACCATCTCAGGGAATGGAAGGTTGAGACTCTCATACATTTGGGGGAACAATAGCAGCTGGGCGATTCACGTCTGACTCCTCGGCAGGGAGGCTGAGAAGGGAATATGGTCAGAGTCCGGGAACTCGAGACCAGGCTTGACACCATAACAAGCCCAGATCTCGACCCCAAGGAAAACCCACAAAACCTTGGGTGATGTCAGGCCTCGCCATTGGATCGCCTCTAGCACAGAGTTAAAGACCCTTTGGGAACACCAGGATGTCGACAAAATGGAGAGCTGGTGATTGCAGCAGTTTGGGAGGCCCATGCTGAGAGGAAGGCCCTTGTTTTGCAGTTTGAGAGCAGCCTGAGCAACCTAGTGAGGAAGGAAAAGATACAAAGAAAGAAAGAAAGACAGAAAGAAAGAAAGAAAGAAAGAAAGAAAGAAAGAAAGAAAGAAAGAAGAAAAGAAAGAAAAGAAAGAAGAAAAGAAAGGGAGAAATCCATTCTCCTGCAAACCTTCTGCCCTCAGTGTGGGGGTCCCCAGAGCTAGGCACCTTCCAACCCTAGCCCACCCCCCAGTAGCTCCCCCTACTTTAGTCCAAGAGTTACAAGGTTCCCTGGAAGGGTTCCTGCCAGCTCTCTTCTCCATGGTGAGAAATGTGCCCCAGGCAGGCCAACCCTATGACTCGGCAATGAGGACCCTCAGCCAAGAAAGGCCAGAGACAAAGCCCTCATCTGGGGACATTTCTTCTTCTGCAATCCAATTTTTCCTGATATAAAGTTAGTCACCATGTGAACACACCAAGTGCAGTTTAGAATCTGTGCAAATTTC
>NW_007019217.1:2527-2883 GCF_000164805.1 Carlito syrichta
GGAGGCAAACCAGGCAACCAGAACCTGTGCTGACCACAGCATTGCCAGAACTCCTTGATCGCTCTATGCATGATGGCCACCCTAACTCAGGTCAGTCTGTTCTGTGAGTTCACATGTGTCTTTGCCATAGATCACAAGTGTGGAGGGTGAAGGCAGGCCTTCTGGGACACGTGGTCGAAGGTGCAGTATGGATGTGCCCAGTTGCCAACTGTGAAACTGCCGGCAAATGACAGTCAGGAAAGTGCCTTTTCCCCTCCCATCCCTGAGGGTGACTCCTCGTGCTGGGTGGCAGGGGTGGTGGTGGTGGCGGTTGTGGTGATTATTATTATTTGAAGTCGAAATTCCACTCTGTTGGA
>NW_007019218.1:0-313 GCF_000164805.1 Carlito syrichta
CACACGACACTAATAAGGCAAGTAGTATTACGTGACACTAATAAGGCATGTAGATTCACGTGACACTAATAAGGCAAGTATCACACGACAATAATAAGGCAAGTAGTATTGCAGGACACTAATAGGGAAAGTAGTATCACACGACACTTTAGGAAAGTAGTATCACATAACACTAATAACACAAGTAAGGCACGTAGTATCACATGACACTAATAAGGCATGAAGTATCCCATGACACTAATAAGGCAAGAAATATCACAGGACAATAAAAGGCAAGTAGTATCACTTGACACTAATAAGGCAAGTAATATCA
>NW_007019219.1:0-648 GCF_000164805.1 Carlito syrichta
CCCTGGACGTGTTCCTGAACTCAGGCGCAGATACCTTCCCCCCGCCGAGGAGCCAGAAGAGATCTCTCTGCTATTTGCTGCCAGGCGGAAGGTCCAGGGTTACCCTTGCCTATCTTCAGGGGCCCCTCCACCCAGGCTCCCTCTCCCCTCCTTGGCGGCCTCTGGCCTCCAGCCGCCGCTGCCTTTGCCAGCACCGGGCCGTGGGGAGAGTACGTGGCAATGCCGGCCCGTCCACAGGCGCACACAAACAGGGAGAAACGGGCCTCAGGAAACCTCGGGGTCTTAAGCGATGAAGGCCTGGATCTCGTTTCTCCCCCGCCCCTCCCCAGCCGCGCGATCCCGGCGACCCTCCCTCCTGCTGACCCTCCGCGTCTCTGCTGCTACGGGCTATATTTGATATCTCCTCCACATTTTGTGCCTCTGCTACCCCTAACACAGCAACACCAATCCCTCTGACTCCTCTTCCTCATCAGTGTACTCAACCTGAAGACAATGAAGATGAAGACCTTTATGATGGAGAGTAAATATATTTTATTTTTCTTATTAATTTCTTACTAATATTTGCTTTGCCATAGCTTACTTTATTCTAAGAGTACTGTATATAATACATATGACATACTAAAATATGTGTTATTCAGCTTTTTATGT
>NW_007019220.1:0-311 GCF_000164805.1 Carlito syrichta
AGCTGACTTAAATAGTTGCCTAGCTAGCTAGTGGACTTAAACAGCTAGCTAAATAATTAGTTTACTCGTTATCTAATGTGCTAGCTGGGTGACTTTATCATCTGACTTAACTTGTTAGGTCATGAGCTAACTAGCTGACACAACCACCTGACTTAACTCATTAGCTAACTAGTTAACTAGCTGACTTAGATCATCAGCTAACAAGCTAGCTAGCCTTCTCAAAAAGCTGACTCAACCCGTTTTCTAACTGTCTAGCTAGCTGACTGAATCAGATGACTTAACCCATTAGTTAACTAGCTAACTACCTGACT
>NW_007019221.1:0-336 GCF_000164805.1 Carlito syrichta
ACAAAAACCACATGATTATATCATTAGATGCAGAAAAAGCTTTTGATAAAATCCAGCATCTCTTCTTGATAAAAACCCTCAAACATCTAGGCATACAGGGAACATACTTCAAAATAGCAAAAGCCATCTAAGAGAATCCCACAGTCAGCATACTCCTAAACGGACAAAAATTGGAATGCCTTCCCCTGAAAACTGGAACAAGACAAGGACGTCCACTCTCACCATTTCTGTTCAGTATAGTATTGGAATTCCTGGCTATAGCAATCAGAGAAGAGTAGGCAATCAGGGGTATTCAAATAGGAAAAGAGGAAGTCAAACTATCTCTCTTTGCAGATG
>NW_007019222.1:0-362 GCF_000164805.1 Carlito syrichta
CTGGAGCCCAGAAGTATGAGGCCAGCCTGGGCTACATAATGAGACCTCGTCTCACCCTGGAATGCAAACACGAGTTGTGTGTCTTGTCAAACATGGTCCCAGCTACATGGGAGGTGATGTTCTCCATCCCAGGGCAATGCCTTTGTGTGACCCCTGCCGACAGCACGTGTGAGTCCAGGCCGGGCACTGACTCTTGGCCTTGTGCCCCACACCCTTGGAGGCCAAGTTGGGAGGCTTCCGGAGCCCCAAGTTGGGAGACCAGCCAGCCAACGTGCCAAGAACTCATCTTGGTGAGAGGTCCCCAAAAGTGAGTCAGACGTGGTGGTCCCCAGATTCCCAGCTGCTCAGGGGCCAAAGCAGAG
>NW_007019223.1:0-308 GCF_000164805.1 Carlito syrichta
ATGCAAAGGAATGGAGTGGAATGTAATGGAGTGGAATGCATTGGATTGCAATGGAATGGAGCAGAATGGAATGGAATGGAGTGGATTGGAATGCAATGGAATGGAGCAGAATGTAGTGGAATGTAAAGGAGCAGAATGCATTGGAATGGAGTGGAGTGGAATGGAATGGTGCAGAATGGAAGGGAATGGAATTGAATGGAAGGGAATGCAATGGAGCAGAATGGAATGGAGCAGAAAGGAGTGGAAAGGAATGGAGCTAATGGAGCGGAATAGAGTGGAATGAAGAGGATTGGAGCAGAATGGAATGG
>NW_007019224.1:0-308 GCF_000164805.1 Carlito syrichta
CTCTGGAAGGCGGAAGAGAGATTTTTGCCTGAGCCCAGAGGTTTGAGACCAGCCTGGACAGCATGGCAAGACCCCGTCTCTACAATAAATAAAAAAATTAACCGGGCATGGTGGTGTGAGCCTATAGTCCCAACTACTTGGAAGGCTGAGGCAAAAGGATTGCCTGAGCCTTGCAGACTGAGACTGTAAGGGCCATGATCGTGCCACTGCACTCCAACCTTGGCGATAGAGTGAAACTCTGACTCAAAAAAACAAAACAAAACAAAATCACCTCAGCACTTTCTGTCATCTTCGCTGTTGCCTTTGCA
>NW_007019225.1:0-433 GCF_000164805.1 Carlito syrichta
CACCCAAGGAACAGTAAACCTCCCTGTGCAGGCAGGTGTTAGGAGGGAAGTTCCAGGACCGTTCAGGGAGGAGTGGTTTCTGCAGACCCCAGACCATCTTTCCCCAGACCATCTTTCCCTCACCCCCACACCCTTATCCCCCACCACCACCGAGTGTGAGGTGGGTTGGCCCAGGCCTCTCCAGGCTACCATCCCTACAAGTTAATGATCACAGGCCTTATCAGAGCCTTTTGCTGTTTATAAATTTATAAAACAAAAGAGAAATAATAAAGCATGTGGGTAATTAGTAACCAAGTCAATTCTGCTGAGGAGAGGGGAGGCATCGAGCTCGGGATCCACCCAGTTCTCCGGGAGATGGGGAGTCGACCAGCGGATGGGGGTATGGGCCACAGGAAGCCTCTAATGGTGCCTGCTGGCAAAATGGGTGCCTGTG
>NW_007019226.1:0-434 GCF_000164805.1 Carlito syrichta
GAGGAGGAGGAAATTGCACCAAGTACATGCAGCTGAGGAGAGATAGCTCTTGTCTAATGGTCTGGGGGAGCTTTGTTTCCTGTGACCACCTCTCATAATTCAGCAATCCCCTTCATTCCCCAAACCTCTCACAACTGTTGGCAGATATTTTGTGGCAATATTGTTCTTGGCTGCTGACCCCCACCAAGAAACTACTTCCTTCATTTTTTTTACTCTAACAGGTCCCCCATTCTTTGTGCGGACTCCACAGAAAAAGTCACTGCAAGAACTGTTAGAAGAACTATAGGCCAAGCTCAAGTGAACCCCAGGGTAGCTGGCTCAGCTGCCGTCAGCAACTTCCCTGTCCAGGAACAGGGGCCTGTAGGCTTTCTCTTCTGAACCTCATCAGTTTCTATTCTGTGTACCTCTCTGCAGTGATCCCTTCAGGCCCTCCA
>NW_007019227.1:0-307 GCF_000164805.1 Carlito syrichta
AGAAGTGGCCTCATCCTGCTCTTGTTGAAAATCTTTACAAGGGTGTCCCTTCTGGTTGTCATGGGCAGCTAGAGCAGGAGCTGAGGGGGAATGCTGCAATGATGGAGGAGGCTGTTCTGCTCTATGAGACTCAGAAGAGGGTTCTAAGCAATCTCTTACTAGGTTCCACAGAGATAAAGCATCTACTGGCACAGCTTCAGGACCATGGGCTTGATAACAATCCTTCAAACAACTACCTACTTTTCTCCCAAGTAATCAGATTAACTGTACCAGCCTCAGGAAACCAGGGACATACTTCCTCTACAAA
>NW_007019228.1:0-306 GCF_000164805.1 Carlito syrichta
AAGGCTCTGCCCCCATGAATGGGATTCAGGCCCTTGCAAAAGGGGCCTCAGAGAGCTGCCATGCAAGGACATAGTGCTCGTCCCGTGCGCCTCCACCACTGAGAAACAGCAACAAGGCACCGTCCTGGGAGCAGAGAGCAGCCCTCGCCAGACACGAAGCGGCCAACTCCCTGACCCTAGACTTCCCAGCTTCCAGAACCATGAGAAATGAATTTTTCTTCTTTTACAAATTACCAACCTAAGGCATCTTGTTATGGCAGAGAGAAGGACTAAGGCATCCAGGCATCCAGGCATCCAGGCATCCTG
>NW_007019229.1:0-306 GCF_000164805.1 Carlito syrichta
ATGGGCTACCAGTTTCTGGGCCTCCTTCACAATGGGTGCCCCAGTGATTGGCCCTCATACATGAAGCATGTCCCAGTAATTGGGTCTCCTCCACAATAGGTGCCCAATTGCCTGAATATTCTTCATGATTGTGCTCTAGTGGCTGATCCTTCTCCAAATTGGGTGCCACAATATATAAACTTCCTTGTGATGTGTGCCTGACTGACTGACTCTTTTCTGTAATGAGTGCCCCAATGACTGTTTCATTTCTGTGATAGAGTCCCCAGCCATATGGCCTCTTCTATAATGGGTATATAAGTTACCAGA
>NW_007019230.1:0-355 GCF_000164805.1 Carlito syrichta
AGCTAACCAGCTGGATAGCCAACTGACTTAATGAGCTGTCTTTACTAGCTAGCCAGCTGGTTGCCAGTTGACTTAACTAGCTGACTTAAGCAGCTAGTCAGCTGCCTAGTCAGCTGGCTTAACTAGCTGTCTCTCTATCTAGCCAACTGGCTAGCCAGCTCACTTACCTAGCTACCTACCTAGCCAGCAGGCTAACTAGCTGACTTAATTAGCTTGCTTGAACTGCTAGCCTGCTGGCTAACAAGATGACTTATCTAGCTAGCTACCTAACTAGCCAGCTGTCTAGACAGCTGATGAAACTAGCTGACTTAACCAGCTAGGTAGTTGGCTAGCCAGCTGACTTAACTCACTGACA
>NW_007019231.1:0-392 GCF_000164805.1 Carlito syrichta
AGTATTTACTAAACTGGTTCATCCTTGTCTCCAGGCTTCAAACCCAGACTGACTGACCTTTGTGTCTAATTCAGTTAGACATTCCTAAAAGTGTTTTGTATATTATCTCATTTAACACTGTAAGGTGAATGTGTGTGTGTGTGTGTGTGTGTGTGTGTGTGTGTGTGTATGTGTGTGTACATATAATCTAGGCACCTCTCTCACAATATTGTACCTAACAGTTAAGATAATATCTATCTAGCTAGCTAGCTAGCTATCTTCTTGCTTTCTTGATGAGATTGAGAAAGATTATGTGGTTTATCCAAATTCACATCACTACTCATTTGAAATTTTCATTGAGAAGTCAAGATTTAAAACCAAGATTGCTTGGAATTAGCTATATAAAACCCCAG
>NW_007019232.1:0-344 GCF_000164805.1 Carlito syrichta
ACTCATGCTAGCATCTACTGCTTCCCCTGTAACTTCTCTTCCTCCCATTGTTCCACGCACATGTAAGCCTCCTCCTCTAGATTCCCCTCCCCCCCACTGCAGACCCTGCAAATTCCATCTCTGCTCCCTCCTCCTCTGTCTCAGATTTCGAACCTGCAGATGAACCTACACCTTACAGGCAACCCAAGGCTCCTCTGGCCCTGCCCTCCTCTTCAGCCCCTCCCACTTCTGTTCCAGAGGTTCAACCTATATATCCTCCCCTTCCAATCGCTCCCCAGTGTAGCCCTCCGGTAACCCGATCCAAGGCCACATCAGTGGTCCTAGCACCCCTCCGCGAAGTAGCA
>NW_007019233.1:0-760 GCF_000164805.1 Carlito syrichta
CTAGCCAGCCAGTTTGCTATCCAGCTGACTTAACTAGCTGTCTTAACTAGCTGGCCTGCTTTATAGCCAGTTTAATTAACTAGCTTGCTGCATAGCTAGACACCAGGCTATCCACATGAATTAACTAGGTGACTTATCTAGCTAGCTAGCTGTCTAGCTAGCTGACTTAAGTAGTAAGCTACGTTGCTAGCCAGCTGCCTTTTCAGTTGACTTAACTAGCTGACAACTAGATAGCCACCTAGCTAGTCAGCTGCTTAAACTAACTGAAATAACTAGCTAACCTGCTGTCTAGCCATCTAAATTAACTAGTTTTTAACTTGCTAGGGAGATGGCTAGCCAACTGACTTAGTGAGGTGATTCAACTAGCTATCCAGCTGGTTGATTACCAGACTTAAATAGATGATTAACGAGCTAGGCAGTTCGCCAGCCAGGTGACTCAACTAGCTGACTTAACTAGATATCCAGTTAGATTGCCAGCTGACTTAACTAGTGTTCTAGCTCTCTAGCCACCTGGATAGCCAGTTGACTTAATAAATGACTTAGTTAGATAGCCAGCTATCTAGACAACTCACTTAATTAGGTTACTAACTAGCCAGCCAGCTGGCTAGCCAGCTGATTAACTAGCTGTCTTAACTAGCTGGCCTGCTTACTAGCCAGTTGAATTAACTAACTTGCCACCAGCTAGCCAGCTGGCTATCTCCCTGAGTTAACTAGGTGACTTATCTAGATAGCCAGTTGTCTAGCCAGCTGATTTAACTAG
>NW_007019234.1:0-8907 GCF_000164805.1 Carlito syrichta
TAAATTTATACTACAGCCTCCATCACCCAGATTGGTAACATAACAGCATTCACTCAATCTCAGTTCTTCCCTTCTTCCCCCAACTTCTAATACTTCATACTTGCTGAGCGATGCCCACTGAATCTCTTCTGTACTTCAAACACCATGGGTCCTCTCACTTCATTCCGTCCATTCCTGCCAAGTTCCTCAGCTGGTTCCTCCCCCTCATTCTCCCTCCAAATGAACCTGCGCCTGCTCACATCTTGTCTCACTCCAGACTTTCCTCGTTGGTGATCTCATTCATTCCCACTGCTTCTGGGACAAGCTCTATTCACATGTCTCAAAACTATATCCACAGACCCACTTATCTAGAGATCACATCTACTGTACACCAGACATGGCTCCCAAGTCAAACTCTGTGAATCCGTTCAGGGCTTGCTGCAGGAGAATCACTTGGGAAGCATGTTTAAAAACATGCATTTCTGGGTCCTTTCTGTGGATACTCTGTGTCAGTGCACTCATGATGAGGCCAAGGACTCTGTGCTTTAAAAGCTACCCAGCTGATTCTGATGGGCAGCCAGATTTGAGATGCTCTGTCAGACACTGCCACTGTCCTATTACTTTCTAATACTCATGTTAAAAAAGAAGCCACAGTATTTCTCTCCAGATGTGCTCTCACTTGTGCTCCTGGTCTCAGCTCAGAATACCAATCACTACCTAGTAATTTTAGTTCAAAACCAATCTACCCCTTACAAATGCACAGACCTGCCTTCTGAAAGCACTGTCTGAACAAGTCTAACAATACATAGAGCCCAAACCCCGTTCAGCACGTCATGCCCAGACCTCAACCACTTGTCACTCTCTGCATGCCACTTAAAACCTCCCAGAGCCACCATAGCTCAGGCACAAAAAGCTCCTCCCTCTCCCCAAACAAGCTCCACAAGCCCATCCGTCATGATAGTCTTACACTGTCTCCCCAAAGGGATCACCTCAGCCCCCAACTCCACCTAACTGAAACTCACTCAGTGCTCCAAGCTCAGTGCAAATCAAAACCTTCTCCACACTCCCCCTGGTTGTCCTGGGTGACCCTACTCTGCTCAACATTGCCAAAGTGCTGTCTGCACATACACGATAAGACGTTTCATACTTTTCCTTGTGTCCCCTCTATCAAAATCACCTGTGTATGTCTCTCCCCAGAGTACACTGCTTAAGAGTAGAAACTGTTCTCATTTTTATCTCATACTCTGAAATTCTTCACAGATTTGCTTTAAATGTACTGCTACATTTTGAAATCTATCATGTAATTTGCTGAACAGCATACAACTTAGAAAATACCAAAGCCATGGCTTCATGAGTCACGTGTATAGTATCAGGCAACTTCTGCCATCTCGAAACACCTACCCTCATTTTTCATAACTATAACTAATCATAAAAAAGAGCTAAAAAGCACACTAGAAAAGCACTTCACCTGCCACCCACCTGTATATTTTTACCAGTTGCTACTGATAGCTAGGCAAGCTGAGGACTGAGCCATTAAGACTGCCATTTTTTTATGCTGGGCATGGTGGCAAATGCATGTAATCCCAGCACTTTGAGAGACTGAAGTGAGAGGACTGCCTGAGCCCAGGGGTTAGAGACCAGCCTGGGTAACTTGGGCGAGACTTCATCTGTAAAATAAATCAAAAAATTAGCCAGGTATGATGGTGCATGCCTGTAGTTCCAGCTACTTGGAAGACTGAGATGGAAGGATCACCTGAACCCAGCAGGTCAAGGCTGCAGTGGCCATGAGCACGCCACTGCACTCTAGTCTGGGTGACAGAGGGAGACTTAAACTCAAAAAAAAAAAAAAAGGAAAAGGCGTGCCATTTTCTGAATCATCCACACCATTTCCTGCTCTTAATTCTTCTAAGTAAGTAAAGCACCCAAGAATTGTCCTAAGCAAGTCAAATACTATCTTAAAGATGAGTTTAAAACCCCCAAAATTATAGCCTAGATGTGTCTCACTCAATGGTCATTCACTATAGAATGCATACCTAGGCTCATGTCTATAATCTCAGTACTTTGGGAGGCCAAAGTGAGAGGACTGCCTGAGTCCAAGGGTTTGAGACCAGCTTGGGCAACTTGGTGAGACCTCATCTCTACAATAAATCAAGAAAAATTAGCTAGATGTGGTGGTGCATGCCTATATTTCCAGCTACTTGGAAGGCTAAAGTAGAGGATCACCTGAGCCCAGAAGGTTAAGGTTGCAGTGGCTGTGAGCTCGCCATTGCGCTCTAGCCTGGGCAACAGAGGGAGACTCTGACTCAAAAAAACAAACAAACAAACAAACAAAAATGCATACCTGAGTTGGGATAGAGACAAATATCACATTAAGGTCATGTTCTGGCTCCAATGAAGTAAATATTTTTCCCTAAAATAATAAGCAAAAAAGTGAATTATTAAAATAGTTAAAGAACAACACTTTTGGCAATGTCATATAAAGAAAATGAACTGAAGATATAACTCAACTACCTACTGCTATGTGAATAAATAAAATAACCTAACTAAAGTGACAGAATTTAAATTTTTTAAATCTTGTAGAATTTAGCCTATTTTTTTTGAGTCGGAGTCTGACTCTGTTGCCTAGACTGGAGTGCAGTGGCACACTCATGGCCACCACAGCTTCAACCTGCTGGGCTCAGGTGATCCTTACATCTCAGCCTTCCAAGTTAGCTGGAACTACAGGTATGTGCCACCACACCTAGCTAATTGTTTTTGATGTATTGTAGAAATGAGGTCTTGCCAAGTTGCCCAGGCTAATCTCACCCTCTGGACTCATGCAATCCTCTCATCTTTGCCTTCCAAATTGTTGGGATTACAGGCATGAGCCACCATGCCCAGCTAAGAATTTATCTATCACTTTACCTATGCTCTCATTTTAGAGATGACAAAACTGAAATCCAGGTAGAAGAGGTGACTTGTCCAAAAAATTCAAAGTTTTAAAGATAATGTCAGCATGATGGGAAAGGACAAAATTAGTTGTGCATCAACTTTTTAGAAACATTCGCATAACCTGTGAAATATCCCAAACCTAACTGCATTCAAAGAAACTGGCTGAGGAGAGATGGCCAACACGGAAAATGAGGACAACACTGCCAAACTTGTGTCACAAGGTTTTAAGGAGGATGAGGTCAGACAATGAATATAAACTACAAAAGGAAATTTGGTCAATATGTAAGGTGTTAGTTATCTGTAGTTAAGGCTAAGTCATTTCTACTGTAAATGTGAGTGCTACGTTTTTTTAAATTAAGAGGAAGAAAGTAAAAGAAAGAAGATGATAGGGAGGTGAGTGTGGAGAAAGGTGTTGAGAAAGATAAACACGGCAAGCAAGTCAAGCAAAACCAAGTAACTTGGGCATTAGTCAAGAGGAAGTAATTAGTTATAAGAAACAAAAATCCAAATAAAATTTATTGTAGCAATTACAGTATGATGATTTCAAACAGTGATGCTGACAATTTCTGCCAGCTCTTGCATTTGTAACTCACATTAGAAGACCAACATTAGGATGTGGTGAGCTCCCACAGCAAAAGGGAGCTGGGTTAGAGCACGGGCAAGGTGGTTAGGTTGTGCCCAGTGAAGAAGAGCGGCCAAGTCCTGATTCAAGACAAACAGTGAAATTCACACAGCTACTCCCCTTTCTTCTCAAGTTCCCATTGAAAAGGGAAGAAAAAGAGGAAAGAAGGAAGGTAGGGGGAAAGGAATTATAATGGCATGGAACAAAAATGAAAAGGTACCATAGATTACAGAAATCCATATTATGGAAAATTTATGCAGCAGTTAAAGGGTTTGGAAGGATATAACCAAACTGTTAACAGTCATTTAGATATTTTTAAAAATAAAAAGTGTGCAATTGTGGTATTAAAAATAAATACTGCTTTAACATCAAGTTTTAGCAAAAAGTTTTTGGTTTAACAAAAAGTTTGAATTGCCAGAAAAAGAACAGAACAAGTTCTGGTCTAAGACACTATGTATATTCCTAAGAAAGCCCTCAAGACCCTCCAAACTCAATTCCTGGGCAATCTTCAGGATAATCTTCTAAGAGTTTAGAAAAGCAAAACACCCGTCCTCTTCTCTGTAACATAAACAATATCATAAGACCCTATAACAGAATTAGGGCCTAAGAAAGGCAGAACACACTCTGAAGATAATACTGAATCTCCAGGGTAGATCCAGAGGGGGAAGGAAAGTAACCTAACTAAGGTCAATACTTTAGGAACTGACAAGATGAAATTTTAAAAACCCAGAAGTAATGACCCAGGAGGCCAGATTATGACAGGTAGCTGAACTGTGAGGGGGTCGTCTGCAGCGTCTGTGGCAGCCCCCATGGCACCCGCACTCAGGCAATCAGTGCTGAGGACTCCATCTCAAACCCTAATTTTTAAAAAGAGACTTCTCTCCCCCACCTTTTTTTTAAAAACAAAAGTTGCTAAGTTTCCAATTAATTAAATGCGAAGAACTCTTAAAAACATCTCCATTTTCCCCTTTATTGGATGAATGAACTTGTTACTATTCTCTTAAAATAATTTTTAAAATAAAAAATGGAAAGCAGGCCAGGCACAGTGGCTCACACCTATAATCCCAGCACTTTGGGAGGCCGAGGTGAGCCTGAGCCCACGGGTTCAAGACCAGCCTGGGCAACTTAGTGAGACCTCATCTCCACAATCAATCAAGAAAAAAAATTAGCCAGGCATGGTGGCACATGCCTGTAGTTCCAGCTACTTGGAAGGTGGAAGGATTGCCTGAGCCCAGCAGGTCAACGCTGTGGTGGCCTTAACATACCACTGCCCTCCAGTCGGGGTGACAGAGTGAGACTGCAACTCAAAAACAAAAAAACAGATCAGAATACCAGTAGTATAGGATTGTGTTACTTTTCAAATGGCACTTGGAGTTAGGAGGAAGGAACATCAAAGCATCTTAAAGAAATATAGTTCTAAAGAACAATATTGTGAGAAATTATTGTAAAGTTACCATTTATAAAGTCCATTTGGTTGAGGTGAAGGAAAGGCATGACATTGAAGTGCAAAATAATTCTGACATGGAAAGATAGCTAGTTGCTCATAACAACTTTCCTAGGGTTGTAAGAGATCCTCAAGCTATAGGGGATTTCTCAAGTCACAGATCAATGTTTTTAAACAGTGACTCTCTCTCTATCTCACTTAATGTCTAAAATGCATGCCAGCAAACCAGGAAAATTTCTTAATGGGAAGAAAGCAATCATGACTACTTTATCCAACTATGGGTATTATCTGTCCTGAAGTAAATGCCCTCTACTCAGTTCCCAAATGATGCTCCATATCTCTTTCTGGAGCACACGTAACTCAAAAATACAATGGAAACAAAGGTGCAAAAAAAAAAGGTGCACTGGAATATATGCAAATAAAGAAATTTTAATAAAAGTTACATACTGAGTTCTTATTCCACATTTTGATAATTCAAGAGACTGCAGACAAAATCAAATCCAATGAATCCTGGAAATGAACTGACTTAATGGGCAGCCCATACTGGTGATCCTTAACTGGCAATGGCTTGTCAGACCGAAGATCGTATAATTAAAACTAAAAGAAAAATAACAAGTTATTTCTGTTTAAACTATTTCATCATAAATTTTGAAAATTTTTACTAAATATATTTCTTCTCTGCAGGAATTCCTCAGAACCCTCAGTATGTAATGAATCCCACTGTGACTTTCTAAGAGTAACAGCCTGGTAGAATTCCTAACTTTGACCACAGAAGTCTGTTCCACACACTCTGAAATGCTGTTCCAAACCACTATCAGAGGAATGACTGATGCCCCATTGTAGCTCCAGCTCCAAAGCATCTCAGACCAACCACTAAGGCAAGTGTCAAGACTCCTCAAGGTATTAGAAAAATCCAGCATTCTGGAATACCCTCTCCACTCTGGCCAAAACAGTAATGACTCATTTTCTCTTCCCAGAGTATGTTTCTCACGACACATACACACCTCTGAAAAACCAACTTACATGAGAAGTTTCCAAATTAAGCATATTTACCTGCCCTGTGGTCAAGGCACCATTAAATTTCAAAGCACAGATTGTTGGTAAGCTGTTTATCCTGAAAGACAAAACATTCATGCTCCATGAATATATGGCCAAATCTCTTCCTCCTCCCTCCATATAACAAGTTAATCATGAATCTCTACTTCAAATCTAATGAGGAAAAAAATCACACTTTTAGCCTTGTGTTTAAAACATAATTGCATCCAAGCTATCATAATCAAAATAAAGACATATCTTCATATAAACATAATCTACCTTTACTTTTCATTTTAATTAAGATAGGAAACTTATAGAAACATTCCCTTTTTTACTTAAGTGGAAACAATTTTAGATTTGGACATGGGTATAGCCATTTCCATTTTAAAATAGTCATGCCCAGCTAAAATAAAAGACTATCCCCAAGTGAATACCCAAGAACCTCTAAAAGTAGCAAAGAAAGAATAAATGAATGGTATTGTCAGGACTCCAGAATATGCTTCTCACCCTCCAATCAAGAGCATCAGGAGTATCAGCACCAGACGCAATGATCTACAGCGAAAAGAGTGCTAAACAATAAATCAGATGTGGACAGTACTGTGCTTTACCGCTTATGGTCCACATGTGCTTGGCCCAGGACCTACAGATCAGGCTGCTGGTTGCTGGCGTCAAGTCTCTTCCGCCACCTAAAGCCACAGAAGCACCTGTTCAGAACCTGGGTCTCACATCCATGTCATATTTAGTCATTTACTTTTCAAAATAATATTTAGGATCATTTTTCAGTGCAATGATAGGTTTTTTCCATCTATTCAAATTTTATTCCTTAATAAAATTTTGTAATTTTCTTAATATACTTACTTATTAAGCTTATCCCTCAGTATTTTGCAATTTTTGTTGTTCCAAAGAACTTTTTTCATTGTACTTCTCTAACTGAATATTTCTGGTAAATACCAAAGCCACTGACTTTTGCATAATCAATTTATTGAATTCTTATATTAGTGTTTTCAGGTTTTCAGTTGATTCAGTAGATATGAGATAATCACATATCTACCTGCCTCCCTTTCCAATATTTACACTTATGTGTTTCTCATACTGTATTGACACCATCTTCTAGAACTTTGTTAAACAACATAGGTAACGGATTATAAGGTTTATAGAAAAAAAATAAAGTTAAGGCTAAAAAATTAATTAAACAAGAAAAATCACCTAAAATTGCATTAGCAAAGAAAAACTTTTAATCCGGGTTCAGTGGCTCATGCTTATAATCCCTGTACTTTGGGAGGCAGAGGCAAGAAGATTGCCTGAATCCAGCTGTTCAAGACCAGATTGGGCAACTTGGTGAGATCTCATCTCTACAATAAATTTAAAAAAACAAACAAACTGGATGTGATGACATGTGCCTGTGGTTCCATCTACTTGGAAGGCTGAGGCGACCTGAGGTCCAGCAAGTCAAGGTTGCAGTAGCCATGAGCGTGCCACTGTACTTCAGCCTGGGTGACAGAGTGGAAAACAACAAAAAAACTACTTTTAACATTTTGGTATACAACCAGACTTTTCTCCTACGGCTACGTTCATGTGTTCACTGTTTTTCTTACAAAAATGTGATAAAATTCTACAGGCAATGACTTACTTTTCTACTTAAAGATATATTTAGACTATCTTTCCTTAATAAATATGCTTCTGCAACACAATACTTTTTTCTTTTTTTCTGAGTTGGAGTCTCAATTTGTTGCCCAAGCAGGAGTGCAGTGGCATGCTCACAGCCACCCCAGCGTCCACCAGCTGGGCTCCAGCAATCCTTCTGCCTCAGCCTTCCAAGTAGCCAGAACCACAGGCACACGCCACCACACCAGGCTAATTTTTGATTTATTGTTGAGACGAGGTCTCGCTAATTACCCGAGCTGGTCTTGAACCCGCAAACTCAGGCAAGCCACTCCCCTCGGTCTCCTAAAGTGATGGGATTACAGTCTGAGCCACCATGCCCGGCCTGCAACATAATTCTTAAAGACTGACAGTATGCACGCCACTGATGAATATTTTTTTAACTTGTAAAACAAATACAATAACTGCCTACAGTAAAGGGTTGATATAGCAAATAACTTAATACATGTAAATAACTTAGTACCTGGAAAATAGTACTATCAAATTTTAATCACTATACTCAGGCTTTTTCTAATACTTTACTATTATTAACAATACTGTGATGGATACCTCAGACTAAGGAGGGTGAGAGAATGTGCACTCTAAGCATGTGGGTAAATGTTTTAAATTGATGCTATCTTTTCTAAAAGCAACTTAGCAATGCACCAAAATCTTAAAAACATGTTTGCTGTTTAACTAGAAATTCAGGTTCTAGATATTTTTCTTTAGGAAATAACCACAAAAGTGTAAATGGATATATAATAGTGAAAACTATAAATTCCTTCAAGCACCAAATGAAGTCTGGTTACTTAAATATATTTGCTTGTTTTTAAACAGAAGTCATTTTTACTCTTATTTGTTTTTCCGAAACCACTTAGCATCTTTTTTGCACAAGTATAAATCATTTTTTCAAAATAAAGCTGTTGTTTTTTTAAATAAACAAACACAGCTGGGTGCAGTGGCTCACGCCTAAACTTTGGGAGGCCAATGTGAGAGGGTTACCTGAGCCCAGGAATTCAAGACCAGCCTAAGCAATGTGGAGAGACTTCATTTCTACATTAAATTTAAAAAAAATTAGCTGGACATGGTGGTGTACACCAGTTATTTGGAAGGCTGAGGTGAAATGATCACCTGAGTCTAGCAGTAGCCATGATCATGTCACTGCACTCCAGCCTGGATGAGAGTGAGACACCAACTTAAAATAAAAATATAAATAAATAAGCACTATCATGACAGTTGGAAAATGACCCACCTC
>NW_007019235.1:0-366 GCF_000164805.1 Carlito syrichta
GAGAGGATTGGAATGGAGAGGAATAGAATGGAGAGGAATTGAAAAGAGAGGAATAGAGTGGAATACAATGGATTGGAGTGGAATGGAATGGGTAGGAATGGAATGGAGAAGAATCTAATAGAGTAAAATGAAATGAATGGAATAGAATGGAGAGGAAAGGAGTGGAATGTAGATTAATAGAATAGAAAAGAATGGAATGGAGAAGAATGGAAGGGATTGGAATGGAAAGGTATGGAATTGAATGAAGATGAATGGAAGGTAAAGTAGAGTAATCGAATGGCAAGGAATAGAAAGGAATGGAAAGAGATTGAATTGAATCTAGAGGAATAGAATGGAGAGCAATAGGATGAAGAGGAATGAGACGGA
>NW_007019236.1:0-470 GCF_000164805.1 Carlito syrichta
GGAAAGGATTGGAATAGAATGGAATGGAAAGGAAGGAAGAGGACTAGAATGGAAAGGAATAGAATGGAGTGAAATGGAATGGATTGGCATTGAACGGAGAGGAAAGGAGAAGAAAGGAATAGAGGGGAATGGAAGGGAGAGAAATGGAATAGAAGGGAATGCAATGGAAAGAAGACGAATGGAATGGAATGAAATGGAATGGAGAGGAATGGAATGGAAATTGATTGCTGAGAAAAGGAGAGGAATGGAATGGAATGAAGAGGAATGGAGAAGAAAGGAAAGAATTGGAGAGGAATTGAATGGATAGGTATGGAATGGAATGGAGTATAATGGAATGGAATGTAGAGGAAAGGAATGGATTGGAATGGAATGGAATGTAGAGAAATCCAAGGTAAAGAATGGAAAGGAATTTTAAAACATGGAATGGAATTTGAATGAATGGAATGGAAACAAATGCGATGGAGAGAAAG
>NW_007019237.1:0-438 GCF_000164805.1 Carlito syrichta
AGGAGTTTTAGACCAGCCTGGGCCACATGGTGAGACTTTGTCTCTACGAAAACTAAAAAAATAGCCAGGTGTGGTGGTTCGCGTCTGTAGTCCCATTGACTTGGGAGGCTGAAGTGGGAGGAACACCTGAGCCCAGGAGGTTGAGGCTGTGGTGAACCGTGATCATGCCACTGCAATTCAGTCTGGGTGAGAGTGAGACTCTGATGAAAGAAAGAAAGAAAGAACGAAAGAAAGGAAGGAAGGAAGGAAAGAAGGAAGGAAGAAAGGAAGGAAGGAAGAAAGAGGGAGGGAAGAAGGAAGGGAGGAACAGAAGGAAGAGTTTTCTTTTTTTCCCACGAGGTGCCATCTGGAGGGAGGGAAGGGGGGAAGTGGGAGGGAGGAGGGAGGGAGGGAAGGAGAGAGGGAGGGAAGGAGAGAGGGAGGAAGAAAGGAAAGAAG
>NW_007019238.1:0-379 GCF_000164805.1 Carlito syrichta
AGGAATGGTGTAGAAAGGAATAGAATAGAATGGAATGGAGATGAAATGAATGGAAAGGAATGGAGTGGATTGGAATGGAAAGGAGAGGAAACGAATGGAGAGGAATGGAATGGAGTGAAATGGAATGGAATGAAATTCAGAGGAATGGAGTGGAATGGATTGGAATGCAGAGGGATGGAATGGCGAGGAATTGAAGGGACGGAAGTGGAATGCAATAGAACTGAATGGAATGGAATGAAATGTAGTGAAATGGAATGGACAGGAATGGAATGCAATGGGGAGTAATGAATGGAGATGAATGGAATGCAATGGAATTGACTAGAAGGTAATGAGGAGGAATGGAATGGAATAGAGTGCAATGGAATGAAGAGGAATGGAT
>NW_007019239.1:0-344 GCF_000164805.1 Carlito syrichta
CTTAAACTTAGGCCATATCCTCTTGTTCAGCAGATGTGATACACTCACCAGTCACAAAGAGGCCAGAAGCCCTCAGATGGGAACTTTGCATCAAAATTCCTTTAAAAACTGTACCCATCCCTCCTTTTCTTCTTTCTTCCTTCAAAGACTTCTATCTTCAAAGGAATTACACTTCCTGAATGGCTTTCTTTAGAGGTACCTAAACTCTAGCCTTCAGGGGGACTTAACCACCCTTGCCCCCCCCCTTTTTTTTGAGATGAAGTCTCATTCTGTCACCCAGACTGGAGTACAGCGGCTGCTCCCGGCCACCGCAGCCTCGACCTGCTGGGCTCCGACGATCCTTC
>NW_007019240.1:0-424 GCF_000164805.1 Carlito syrichta
GGAGAGCAATAGGATGAAGAGGAATGAGATGGAATGGAATGGAGAAGAATGGAATGGAATAGAATGGAATGGAGAATAACGGAATGGAAAGAAACGGAGAGGAGTGGATTGGAACGGCAATGGAGAGATATGGAATGGAATGTAGAGGAATGGAGAGCACGGAATGTAATTGAATGGAAAGGAGAAAAATGGAATTAAATGGAATGGAATGGAGAGGAATGGAATGGAGGGGAGTGGAATGGAGTGGATTGGAATGGAATGAAATGCAGAGGAATGGAATGAAATGAAATGGAGAGGAATGGAATGGAATGGAGAATATTGGGCGAGTGTAATAGCATGGAATGGAATGGAGGGGAATGGAATTGGTTGCAGAAGAGTGGAATGGCATGGAGAGGAATGGAATGGAAAGGAAAGTAAGGAAAAG
>NW_007019241.1:0-1817 GCF_000164805.1 Carlito syrichta
AATGGAATGGGGAAGAAAGAAATAGAGCAGAATGGAATGGAAAGGAATGGAGAGGAATAGGATGGAATGGAATGGCTGGGAATGGAATGGAGATGAATAAAATTGAAGAGTAGTGGAATGGAGAGGAATAGAATGGAGAGAAATAGAGTGGAGAGGAATGGAGTAGAAAGAAATAGATTGGATGGAAAGGAGAAGAAAGGAATGGAAAGGAAAGTAGTGAAATGTAATGGAATGGAGAGGTTTGGAATGGAGAGGAATGGAATGGAGTAAAATGGAATGGAGTAGAATGGAATAGAGTGGAATAGAATGGTGAAGAAGGGAATGGAAGGAAATTGCCTGGAGAGCAATGGAGACAAATGGAATGGAATGAGTTCAATGGAATAAATGCAAATGGAATGGAGAGAAATGGAGTGGTAAGGAATACAATGGAATAGGATGGAGAGGAATGGAATGGAATAAATGGAGTGGAATGGAATGGAGTAGAATGGAATGGAATGGAGAAGAATTTAGTTGGAAGGAATATAATGGAATGGGATGGAGGGGAATGGAATGGAATGAAATGGAATTGAGGGGAATGGAAAGGAATGGAGAGGAATGGAATGGAGTGGAATGGAATGTAGTGGAATGGAATGGAATTGAGAGGAATCCAAAGGTAAGAAATGGAAAGGAATTTAAAAACATCGAATGGAGTATAGAGGAATGGAATGGAAACGAATGAAATGAAGAGAAAAGAAAACCAACGGAATGCAGAAGAGTGGAAAGGAATGATAAGAAATTGAATATAATTAAGAGGAATGGAATGGAGAAGAGTGCAATGAAATGTAATGGAATGAAGAGGAATGTAATGGAAAGGAATAGAGAGGTATAGCATGGAACGGAATGCCTGGGAATAGGATGGAATGGAGACGAATAGAACAGAGAGGAATAGAATGGAGAGGAATAGAACGGAGAAGAATAGAATGGAGAGAATTGGAGTAGAAAATAAAATGATGAAATGGAATGGAGAAGAAAGAAATGGAAAGGGAATTAGTGGAGTGGAATGGAATGGAGACGAATGGAATGGAGTGCAATGGAATGGAATGTAGAGGAATCCAAAGGTAAAGAAAGGAAAGGAATCTAAAAAGAAGGAATGGAATATAGAAGAATGGAATGGAAAATAATTAAATGGAGAGAAAAGGAAGGGAATGGAATGCATAGGAGTGGAATGGAATGGAAAGAAATGGAATATAATGAAGTTAAATGGAATGTAATAGTGGAATGTAATGGGATGCAATGGAATGCAGAGGAAGGGAATGAAAAGAAATGGAGAGGAATGGTATGGAATAGAATGACTGGGTTTGGAATGGAATGGAGATGAATAGCATGGAGAGTAATGGAATGGAGAAGAATAGGATGGAGGAGAACAGAATGGAGAGGATTGGAGTAGAAAGGAATAGAATGCAATGAAATGGAAAGTAAAGAAGTTATGTGGAATGGATTGCAGTGGATTAGAATGGAGAGGCATGGAATAGAGTAAAATGAAATGGAATGGAGAGGAATGGAATGCAATAAAATGGAATGGAGAGGAATGTAATGGAGAAGAATTAAAAAGAAATTAATGGAATGGAACTGAATTGAAAGGAATGAAATGTAGTGAAATGGAATGCAGAGGAATAGAGTGGAGGAAAATGAAGAGGAATGGAATGCAATCAATGGAATGGAGAGGAAAGAAAGAAAGGAATGTAATGGAGTGTTAAGAAATTGAATGTAAGTGAGATCAATGGAAAGGAAAGGAATAAAATGGAAAAGAATGGAATGGAATGCAGAGGAAAGGAATG
>NW_007019242.1:0-312 GCF_000164805.1 Carlito syrichta
GAAGAAAGCAGGAAATAGTACATTATCACCAACAAAAAGCAGGATAATTTACAAAAATTACAACTTCACCTGAACCCATCACAGAGTTTAGTTCAAAATCATAGGCAAGACAAGATATTCCAAGGAAAGATGGAATGTGAATACTGGCTCACTGATGGCACAGAATGAGAGGACGAAGCTACCACACAAGAGGGAAACCAAGACACTCAACTAGATTTCTTACACACTGCTAAAGGTCAAGTGTGGGTTAGTTTGAGAGTACAGAACCCCTGGAAGCCATAGACACTAGTTGGAATTCATACCTCAGTCAGA
>NW_007019243.1:0-515 GCF_000164805.1 Carlito syrichta
CCTTACGTAACCCACATTCCTTTTTTATTTATCAGGAAGACGCCCGGCCTTTTTTCTGGTGATGTGCAAGTACAAACTCTTACATGTCAGTACACATCCGCTAAGAAGTTTCCCAGGGACCTGGAATCGAAGATTGCTAGCTCCCCCTTAAGAATACATCCTAAATATGTGGGAACCCCTAATCCCATATTCTCAATGCGAAAACGAATGTCCAGCATTAGTTTCTGGACTACGAGGTAACCCTGAAACCAGTGATCACATTAACAAATGGCAGATGATTGCGTGGATTGTGTAATCTGGCCTTACAGGACCCTGTGAAGTAAATGGCCACTAGACCAGATTCTCAGCTAAAACTATCAAGAGGCGCAACTGCTTCTTGGGGATCGGCAATGCCCGATTTGTGGTACACATATAGGACTTTGCTCTGAATAATATGAGAACCAGGACACCCAGGTTCCTGATTAGCATTTGCCAAAGTCCCTGTAGATTCCCATGTATGAGCACTGTCTTGAGCC
>NW_007019244.1:0-339 GCF_000164805.1 Carlito syrichta
TAGAATCAATATCTTTCTTTAGTTTTCCTAGAAGTTGCTTTATGAAAGTTGGTGCACCTATGTTGGGTGCATATGTGTTTAGGATAGGTATTTCTTGTTGGTGGAGTGAACTTTTTATCATTATGCAGTGGCCCTCTCTATTTTTTAAAATTTTTGATACCTTAAATGGTATTTTGTCTGAAATTAGGATCGCAACTCCTCCTTTCTTTTGTGTTCCACTCTCCTGAAAATTTGTTTCCCATACTCTTACTTTGAGTCTGTGTATGACCTTTCTAGTGAGATGGGTCTCTTGAAGGCAGTATATTATTGCCTGGTGATATTTTATCCATTTTGCCATTC
>NW_007019245.1:0-410 GCF_000164805.1 Carlito syrichta
ATTGCATTCCTCTTCATTCAATTCCACTCCATTCCTCTCCAATCCATAAGTCTCCATTCTGTTCCATTCTATTCCTCTCCATTCCATTCCATTTCTCTCCATTCCCTTATATTCCTCTTCTTTCCATTTCATTCCACTCCATACCTCTCTATTCCATTCCCTTTCCCTCCATTCTATTGCTTTCCATTTCATTTCATACCTTTTCTCTCCATTCCATTCCTCTCCATTCCATTCAATTCCTATCCACTCGATTCCATTCCATTACACTCTATTCCATTTCTCTCCATTCCATTCCATTCCACTCTATTCCATTCCACTCTACTCCATTCCATTCCATTCTATTCCATTCCATTCCATTCCACTCCTTTCCATTCCTCTCCATTCCATTCCATTCCACTCCATTTCATTCC
>NW_007019246.1:0-977 GCF_000164805.1 Carlito syrichta
CCCTCAGTCACATCAGGAAGGGGCACAGCTAGTATATCAGCCCCGCTCCCTCCCAAAGTGAGCCTCTGTGACAGACTAACTACCACAAATTCAGGAGGTGGAGAGACATCAATGTTCCCCTGGAGGGTAGGGGAGACAGGACAGGATGGGACCACGTGGGCAAAGACACCATGTGACACCACACGCAGCCAAAATGATGAACCAGACACACATTCCAGATCACGGAGGGTCTCTAAGGGCACAGTGCCGTGGAGAAGTCAGATGCAGGACAGGGCATGTAGCCAATAGCATTCATGTGAGTGACAAACACAGACACACAAAATGCCACATATTTTGAGAGGATAAAAAAACAGTCACATTACATACTTTGGCTCATTTGCCTGTGGACAGAAGGAGCAGAGGTGGGGACAAAAAAAGGTGTGTTTTACACGTGAATAAAACAGGAGGGCCCTGGTGCAGACAAGGAGTTACAATGTAGCATGAACCAAGGGATGATGTCCATTAAATAAAGGGTGTGGACATGCTCCCCCCCGCCAGAGGCACATATATTCATTCTAGTATCAATTCATTCACAAGTTTATTGGCTCCTTGGAACCTTGGACTAGAGCCCCCAGACCCCAGGAGGTGATGAGAAGGGACACAGAGGACCAAGGACATCCAAGGTGGGCATACCAGGATCTAGGGAAAGGGTCAGAAGCAGAGGCAGGAGAAAGGGCTACCCCTGCCCTGGGTTGGGCAGCACCTGGGTGGGGTGTGGCCTGGAGGTTCTCAGGGACCCTTCGTGCCTCAGGAGAGGGGGCAGACCCACTGCAGCTGCCCCCAGTCAGGTGTGGGTTCCAGTTGCATGAAGGGGCCAGCCTAGCACATAGACATCAGCACCTTTGCCCTCAAGCAGGAAGACATAGTCCACTTAGTGCGGGTTCTCCGGGCTGGCAGAAGTTCAGGGTCATGGCCATGCCTCTTCTGTGAGATCTCAG
>NW_007019247.1:0-463 GCF_000164805.1 Carlito syrichta
TTTCGCCCAGACTAGAGTGCAGTGGCCGCTCCCAGCCACTGCAGCCTCGACCTGCTGGGCTCCGGTGATCCTTCTGCCTCAGCCTTCCAAGTAGCTGGAATTACAGGCACACGCTACCACGTCCAGCTAATTTTTTGATTTATTGTAGAGATGAGGTCTTGCCAAGTTGCCCAGGCGGGTCTTGAACCCGCATGCTCAGGCAATCCACTCACCTCAGCCTCCCAAGGTGCAGGATTACAGGCTGCCACCGAGCCCAGTTTATATTTTTTTCTCTCCTCTCTAGTAATGAATATATTGATCCACTAGGTGGTGTCCTATAAGTTTCTTTTTTTTTAACATATTTTTTTTATTTTAAAATTGTGGGGTACAGTTAAGGGTTAGGTATACAAATATGCATCGTTCAGCACCATTGTTGATAAGGGGTGTCTCCCCATCCCCAGACAGATATTGACTACCATTAATC
>NW_007019248.1:0-526 GCF_000164805.1 Carlito syrichta
GACTTAACTGGTTAGCTAACTAGCTAGCTAGCCTACTCAAACAGCTGACTCAACCCGTTTGCTAACTAGCTAACCTGCAGTCTCAACTAGCTGACGTAACCCGTTAGTTACCTAGCTAATTACATGATTCAAACTGCGGACGTAACCTGTTAGCTAACTACCTAGCTAGCTATCTTATCCAGCTGACTAAATTAGGTAGCTGACGTAACTAGCTTACTTAGCTAGCTGACTTAAGTGCTTATCTAGCTGACTTAACCAACTGACTTAACTAGTTAGGTAGCTGATTTAACTTCCTGAATTGGTTATCTAACTATTTAGCTAGCTGCATAACTAGCTGACTTAACTAGTTAGCAAACTATTTAGGTAGCAGTCTTAATTAGCAGTCTTAAATAGTTAGCTTACTTGTGAGCTAGCTGTCTTAGCTAGCTGACATAGCTAGCTGACTTAACTAGTTGGCTAATGAGATAGCTACCTGACTTAACAAGTTGGTTAATGAGTTCACTAACTGTTTTAAGTAGTTGGTAAA
>NW_007019249.1:0-840 GCF_000164805.1 Carlito syrichta
CCAGGTGTCTAGACAGGTGTTTTAACTTGGTGACTTTACTAGCTAGACAGCTGGCTAGCAGGCTCACCTAACTACCTAGCTACCTAGCTAGCCAGCTTGATAGCCAGCTGTCTTAACTAGCTAGCTACATTTGTAACCGCTGCCTTGTCAGTTGACAAGTACCCAGCTACCTAGCTAACCAGCTGGCTACTGAGCTGACTTAACTGGGTTACTTAACTAGTTAGCTAACTAGCTAGCCAGCTGACTTGACTAGGTAGCTTCCCAGCTAGGCAACTGGCTAGCCAGCTGACTTAAATTGCTGACTTAACTAGATAGCAAGCAGACTTACCTAACTTACTTAACCAGCTAGGTACATAGCTTGACAGCTGCGTTAACCAGCTTTGTTAAGCATCTAACTATCTAGCTAGCCAGCTGCCATAACTAGCTGACTTAACCTGCTACCCAGCTGATATAACTAGCTGACATATAGCTAGCTTCCTAGCCAGCCAGCTGAATTAACTAGCTGAAATAACTAGTTGACCAGATGACTAGGCATCTAACTTAACTAGCTTTTTAACTAGCTAACCAGCTGGCTTAATGAGTTGACTTAACTACCTAGCCTGCTGGTTGCCAGCTGACTTGATGAGTTGACTTAAATACCTAGCCTGCTGGTTGCCAGCTGGATTAAATAGCTGACTTAGCCAGCTACTCAGCTGGCTACCCAGCTGATTGAACTAGCTGGCTACCTATCTAGCCAGCTGGATAGCCAGCTTACTTGCCTTTCTGACTTAAGTTAGCAAGCTGACTAGCCAGCTAACTAATCTGGCTAACTACCTACCTAGCCAGCAGGATAGCCAGCTG
>NW_007019250.1:0-307 GCF_000164805.1 Carlito syrichta
CACTGACATCACTAGCTAGCCAGGTAGCTATCTAGCTGACTTAACAAGCTAGCTGCCTACATTGGCAGTTGGCTTGCCAGCTCTCTTAACTAACTGAATTAGCCAGTTAGTCAGCTGGCTAGCAAAGTGACTTAACTGGCTCGCTACCTAGCTAGCCAGCTGGCTATCCAGCTGAACTGAATAGCTGAATTAACAAGCTAACTAGATAGCCAGCTGACTTAAATAGTTAGCTAACTAGCTAGCTACCTAGCTAGCCAGCTGACTTAAGAAATTAGCTAACTACGTAGCTACCTAGTTAACAAGCTGA
>NW_007019251.1:0-314 GCF_000164805.1 Carlito syrichta
TCTCTACGGTTCCTTTCAGCCTTAAAATTTTCTGTTCCTTGTGAAATTTGTCAGAATAAAAATGGAGTCATTATGTTAAAACAAACAAACAAACAAACAAACAAACAAAAAACAGAGCCAAGGAAGGCCACAAGGGGAGGGTTCTCATGCGTAAATAACTAATAACAAACTATCACAAAGAACCGCAAACATCACAACTTTGCACAAAGACAATTGTAACCCTTCACATAAAAGTACTTCTACAAGGACCCACCAGATCACCTAACATAGCAACTGCCTATTCAGTCTTGGACTAGCACCACCCTTAATATTGA
>NW_007019252.1:0-1152 GCF_000164805.1 Carlito syrichta
TTTAGCTGACTTAACTAGAAGTTACCTAGCAAGCCAACTGACTTTTAATAGTTTAGCTAACTAGCTAGCTACCTAGCTAACAAGCTGACTTCAATAGTTAGCTGCTTTGCTAGCTAGCTGACTTAACCAGGTAGATAACTAGTTAGCTTATTCGTTATCTAACGTGCTAGCTAGGTGACAAACTTCTGACTTATCTTGTTAGTTAATGAGCTGACTAGCTGACTCAACCAACTGACTTAACTCGTTAGGTAGCTAGCTAGCTAGCTGAACATCCAGCTGACTTAATTCATTAGCTAACTAACTAGCTAGCCTACCCAACCAGTTGACTCAACCTGTTTGCTAACTAGTTAGCTAGCTGACTCAACATGCTGACTTAACCCGTTGGTTAACTAGCTAACAACTTGTCTTATACTGCTGACTTAACCCTTTAGCTAACTAGATAGCTAGCTGTCTTAACCATCTGACAAAATTAGAAGCTGACTTAAATAGCAGCTGACTTAGCTAGCTGACTTAACTACTTAGCTAGCTGACTTAACTTAACTAGCTAGCTTGCTGACTTTACTACCTGAAATAAATAATTAACTAACTAGCTGAATAACGAGCTGACTTAACTAACTAGCTAACTTGTTAGGTAGAAGACTTAAGTAGCTGACTTAAATAATTAGCCAAAGAGTGAGCTAGCTGACTTAGCTGGATGACTTAACTAGTTGACTAACAAGATAGCTAGCTGAATTAATGAGTAGGTTAATGACTTAGATAAAAGTTTTAACTAGTTGGTAAATGAATTAAATAGCTGACTTAACTAGTTGGTTAATGAGTTAACTAGGTGATTTAACTTGTTGACTGACGTGTTGGCTGACTAATTAGCTGGTTTAACTTGTTGGCTGACAACTCCGCTGAATTCTTAGCTGGCTTAACAAACTGGCCAACTAGTCGGCCGACTATTTAGTGGAGTTAACTAGTCGACTGATAGTTGGCCTCCTAGTTAGCTCAGTTAAGTAGTTGGCTGGCTAGTTTGCTGACCTAACTAATCGGCCGACTAGTTGGTCGACTTGTTAGCTGACCTAACTAGTCGGCAAACTAGTTAGCTGACCTAACTTGTCAACTGACAAGTTGGCCCACTAGTCGTCCGATTGGTTAGCTGACTTAACT
>NW_007019253.1:0-300 GCF_000164805.1 Carlito syrichta
TAAAAGATAAACAATTTCAACCAAGAATAATCTACCCAGCCAAGCTAAGCTTCATCAGTGGGGGAGAATTGAAATCTTTCCCAGATATCCAATCCCTAAGAACCTACACTGCCACAAGACTACCTCTACAAGAAACATTTAAGAAAGTATTAGACACAGAAGAAAAGGAAAAAAGAACAATGTTCTTCACAAGAGTACAGGCAAAAGATTAAAAACACATATGATCCAACTCTAAAACTGAAAGAAAGACAACACACAAACAGGAAGAACAACAACTCCGTAAGAACATTATGATAGGGA
>NW_007019254.1:0-434 GCF_000164805.1 Carlito syrichta
TTAGCTGGCTAGCCAGCTGGCTTGTTGGGCAAGTCAGCTAGTTAAGTCAGCTGGCTAGCCACTTGGCTAGGTAGGTAGCTAGCTAAGTCAGCTGAGTAGATGACTGGCTAGCTAGTTAATTTGTCAAGTTAAGTGAGCTGGCTAGCCATCTGGCTCAGTGGTTAGCTGGCTAGACAAGTCAGCTTGCTAGCCAGCAGTCTAGCTGTTAAATTCAGCTTGTTTAGCCAGCTGGTCTAGGTTGGTAGCTAGCTAGTTAAGTTAGCTGGCTAGCCAGCTTGCTACCTTAAGTCATCTAAGTAAGTAACCTGGCTAGCCAGCTGGCTAAGTAACCTATCTAGCCAGCTAGTTAAGTCAGCTGGTTAACCAGCTGACTTGTTGGTTAAGTCAGCTAGTTAAGTCAGCTGGCAACCAGCTGGCTAGTTAGTTAAGTCAGC
>NW_007019255.1:0-883 GCF_000164805.1 Carlito syrichta
GCTAACTAGCCAGCTGGTTAGCTAGGAATCTTTCTATTTTAGTCAGCTGGCTAGACTGCCAGCTATCTAGATTAGTCACCTAGTTAATTCAACTGGATAGCCAACTGGCTAGCTATGTAGCAAGCTAGTTAATTCAACAGGCTAGAAATCAGTTAAGACAGCTAGTTAAGTCAGCTGGCTAGCCATTTGGTTAGCTAGGTACTGATGTAATTTAGTCAGTTGTCTAGCCAGCTGGCTAGCTAATATGTCAGCTAGTTAAGTCAGCTGGCTATCCATGTGGCAACTGAGGTAGAATGCCAGATAAGTCAGCTGACTAGCCAGCTGGATAATTAGTTAAGTCAGCTAGTTTAGTCAGCTGGCTGACCAGCTGCCTAGCTCATTAATCAACTGGTTAAGTCAACTGGCTAACCAGCTGACAAGGTAGTTTAGCCAACTCGTTAAGTCCGTTGTTTAGCCAGGTAATAGGTAGTTAAAAAGCTAGTTAAGTCAGATGGCTAGACAGCTGGCTAGGTAGTTATATCAGCTAGCTAATTTCACTGGATAGCTAGGTAGTTAGCTAGTTACATAGACTAGTTAAGTCACTGGCTAGCAAGTTAAGTCAGCTAGTTAAGTCAGCTGGCTAGCCTGCTGCCTAGCTGGGTAGCTAGCTAGCTAAGTCAGTTGGCTAGCCAACTGGCTAGCTAGTTAAGTCAGCTTGCTAGCCAGCTGGTTAGCTAGGTAGCTAAGTAGTTTAGTCAGTGACCAAGCCTGTAGTATACATAAGTAGCTTACTAATTCAGTCAGCTGACGAGCCAACTAGCTATCTAGTGATGTTAGCTAGTTAAGTCAGCTGGCTAACCTGCCAGCATGAGTTATGTCACCTAGTTGAGTCAGCTGGCTAGCC
>NW_007019256.1:0-528 GCF_000164805.1 Carlito syrichta
CATAATAGCCTTCTATCATTATTCTCGCATTCAGTAGATGTTGACGGTCCAGCGACTAACATATACTTTAAAAACAAAAACCAACAAGCAAACCTAAAAGAAGTAAAGAGAAACTAATACCTAACGGGCCAGGTTGGGAGCCGGGTCAGGACCCCGCGGCGGACACTCGCGCCCTCTCCCGGCCCAGCCTCCGCCGGGTGCCCTCGGCGCGTGGCGGCCAGAGCGACTCGGGTGGAGACGACCGGCCGAGTGACCCGAGCCTCGGAGGCCTTCGCGCCGCGCGCGGGGCCTTGGCCAGCCTTGTGTGCCCCATTGTTGAGAAGTATGAAACGTGTCTTTTCCCAGAGTGAGGCCCATAGATCTTGATGCAATTCATCTAATATTGGTTATTTCCGCTTTTTCCTGAGGGCGAAAGCCATCAATCTTAGCGTTAGCCGTCAAGGAATTCAGGCCTGTAACGGGAAACTAGCCAAGGCAGGGACAAGCTTCCTACTAGACGTTATAAAATTGAAACGTGTCCAGGTGCCC
>NW_007019257.1:0-312 GCF_000164805.1 Carlito syrichta
GACCAACTCCCAGACACATAATAATTCACCTAAACAAAGTAGCTACAAAAGGAAAAATCCAAAAGGCAGCAAGAGAAAAAGGCCAGACTACGTACCAGGGAAGACCAATTAGAATAGCAGCATATTTATCCACAGAAACCCTTCAGGCCAGGAGATCCTGGAGCCCTATCATCAAAGTTCTAAAAGAGAAACTATTTCAACCAAGAATAGCCTACCCAGCCAAACTAAGCTTCATTAGTGAGGGCTAATTGAAATCTTTTCCAGATATCCAATCCCTAAGAACCTATGCTGCCACCAGACCACCTCTACAAG
>NW_007019258.1:0-301 GCF_000164805.1 Carlito syrichta
CATTCCATTCCTCTCCATTGCTCTCCATTCCATTCCATTTCATTCCATGCCTTTACATTCCATCCAATACCTTTACTCTCCAATCTATTCCTTTCCATTAGATTCCATTTCTGTTCATTCCATTCCTATGCATTCAATTCGGTTCCTCTTTATCCCATTCCATTTCTTTCCATACCAATCAATTCCATTCTGTCCCTCTTCTTTCTATTCCATTCCTTTCCATTCCATTCCTCTCCATTCCGTTCCATCCCATTCCAATCCACTCAACTCCATTACTCTCCATTCCATTCCATTTCATTCC
>NW_007019259.1:0-312 GCF_000164805.1 Carlito syrichta
ACTGGATTAAAGGTTCCACTTGAAAAATAAGGTCCCACTGGGCTCAAGATAACAAACAGCAGGGCTTTGGTAGGCTTCTTGACTCCAAGAGAAGGCTGCAACAAAGCAGAGGTACACACAGCTGTAACTTAAAAAGTAGACATCAATCTTAGAGTCTGGAATAGACTCGTAGCTGTTTCCTGGAGCTAATACTTCCGTAGATGCGCTACACAAAGCCTGCTCCGAGAATGGAGTATTTAAATTCCATTTTGCGCCGGGTTCAGGGGCTCAGCCTGTAATCCCGCGCCTTGGGAGGCTGAGGTGAGTGGATTG
>NW_007019260.1:0-347 GCF_000164805.1 Carlito syrichta
AACTAGTTAGTTCAGCTAACTTGTCAGCCAACTAGTCGGCGGACTAGTTAGATCAGCAAATGAGCAAGCAACTAGTTAACATAGCAAACTAGTGGAAAAATTCGTCAGTTATTTGCTATCCAAGCGAACTAGTCGGCCAACTCGGACGACTAGTTAAGACAGCTAACAAGTCGGCTGAGTACGCAGCAAAGGTGTTTAACAATCTAAGTAGTCAGCCAACTGGTCAGCCCACAAGTTAATTCACGCAAATAACTCGTTAACCAGCTAGTTAAGTCAGCTAGTTAACTCATTTACCAACTAGTTAAAACAGTTAGCTAACTCATTAACCAACTCGTTAAACCAGCTAG
>NW_007019261.1:0-2235 GCF_000164805.1 Carlito syrichta
GCAGCGCATGCATTGGCTCACTTGTCGGCCGAGTACTTAATTCAGCTGACAAGTCGGCTCATTCACCAGCCAACTAGTTAAGTCAGCTCACCTGTCGGATCCCATGCCAGCCGACAAGTTAAGTCAGCTAATTGGTCTGACTACTAGCCGGCCAACTGGTTAAGTCAGATAACCAATCGGCCAACTAGTGGGCCAACTTGGCAGCCAACAATTTAGGTCAGCTAAATATTCGGCCGACTAGTTAGGTCAACTAACTATGCCACCAACTAGTCGGCCGAATGATTAGGTCAGCAAACTAGTCAGTCAACTGCTTATCCGAGCTAACTATGGGACCAACTCCTCAACCAACTAATTATCCAAGCTAAATAGTCGGCCGATTAGTCAGACAACTTAAGTCAGCTAACAGGTCGGCCTAGATGGCAGTCAACGTGTTAACCCAGCTAACTAGTTGGCCGACTCCTCAGACAACAAATTAAGTCACCTAGCTAACTCGTTAGCCAATTAGTTAAGTCAGCTATTTTATTGTTTAACAACTAGTTACAACAGTTATCTAACTCGTTAACCAACTCGTTAATTCAGTCATCTATCTTGTAAGCTAACTAGTTATGTCAGCTAGCTAAGTGAGCTAGCTAACTAGCTAGCTAGGTAATTCAGCTAGCTAAGTCATCTAGCTCACTAGTTAGCTAATTAAGTCAGATACTTAACTCTGCTACCTAACTAATTTGCTAGTTAGTTAATTCAGTTTGTTATTCAGCTACTTAAATAGTTATCTATTTAATTCAGTTAATTAAGTCAGCTAATTAACTAGGTAAGCCACCCAGTTAATCAGCTAGCCAAGTAGTTAAGTCAGCTTGCTAAGTCAGCTAGTTAAGAGAGTTTTCTAATTTAGACAGCTGGTTAAGACAGCTAGCTAGCTAGCTAGCGAAATGTTTAAGTCAGCAGGTTGTGTCAGGTTGTTAGCTAGTTAATTAATGGGTTAAGTAAGTTGGCTGAGTCAGCTAGCAAGCTAGTTAGCAAACGGATTTAGTCAGCTGTTTGAGTAGGCTACCTAGCTAGTTAGCTAATGAGTTAATTCAGTTGGATGAGTCAGCTAGACAGCTCATTACCTAACGAGATAAGACAGATGATAAAATCACCTAGGTAGCACATTAGATAATGATTAAGCTAACTAGTTATCTAGCTGATTAAGTCAGATAGCTAGCAGGGAAGCTTACTATTTAAGTCAGCTGGTTAGCTAGGTAGCTAGCTAGTTAGCTTATTATTTAAGTCAGCTGGCTAACTAGATAGCAAGCTAGTTAGCTAACTATTTATGTCAGTTGGCTAGCAAAGTAGCTGCTAGTTAAGTCAGCTACTTAAGTCAGCTGGTTAGCCAGCTGGCTAGCTAAGTAGCGGGCTACTTAAGTGTGTTGGCTAGCCAGCAGGATAGCTGGTTAATTCATCTAGTAAAGATAGCTGGCTAGCCAACTGGCTAGGTAGGTAGCTAGCTAGTTAAGTCAGCTAGATGGCTACCTGGCTAGCTAGTGATGTCAGCAAGTTAAGTCAGCTGGCTAGACAACTGGCTAACTCGTTAAGTCAGCTACTTTAGTCAGCTCTCTAGCCAGCTGACTAGATAGGTAGCTAGCTAAACAATTCAGCTTGCTAGCCAGCCGGATAGTTGTTCAAATCAGCTAGTTAAGTCATCTGGCTAGCCTGCTGGCTACTTAGATATCTAGAAGTTAAGTGAGGTGACCAGCCAGCTTGCTAGCTTAAGTCAGCTCAGTAATTCATCTGGCTAGCCTGCTGGCTATATAGGTATCCAGCTAGTTAAGTCAGCTGGTTAGCCAGCTGACTGGCTGGTTAAGTCAGCTAGTTAAGTCAACTGGCAACCAGCTGGCTAGCAAGTTAAGTTAGCTTTAAGTCAGATTGCAATCAGCTGGTTAGCTAGTTATTTCAGCTAGCTAAGTCAGCCGACTATCTCAGAAGCTAGCTAGATTCATCAGCTAGTTATGGTAGTTAGGTAGCTAGTTAAGTCTGCTTCTAAATCAGATGGCTAGCTAGAATGCTAGCTAGATGTCCAGCTAGTTAAGCAAGCTAGATAAGCTAGCTAGGTAGCTAGCTGAATATGTCAGCTAGTGAAGTCAGCTTGCTATCTAGTTAAGTCAGCGAGTTAAGACAGCTGGCTATTCAACTGCCGAGCTGGGTACCTATCTAGTTAACTCAGCTGGCTAGCCCTTTATATAGCTAGTTAAGTAACCT
>NW_007019261.1:3352-4399 GCF_000164805.1 Carlito syrichta
GAGTCAGCTAGTTAATTCAGCTGGCTCCAAGCTAGTTAGGTAGGTAGCTAGCTAGTAAAGTCAGCTGGCTAGCCAGCAGGCTAGCTGGTTAAGTCAGCGAGTTAATTCAACTGGCCAGCCAGCACTCTGGCTACTTAAGTCAGCTAGTTAATCAGCTGGTTAGCCAGCTGGCTAGCAGGATAAGAAAGCTGGTTAAGTCAGCTGCCCTGGTAGCTGGCTAGCAAGGCAGTTAGCTAGTTAAGTCATCTGGCTAGCTAGGTAGCTAGCTAGTAAAGTCATTTAGATAAGTCATCTGTCTAGCCAGTTGCAAAGCAATGTAGCTAGCTGGTTAAATCAGCTTGCAAGCCAGCTAGCTAGCTAGTTAATTCACACAGTTAAGTCAGCTCGCTGGTCAGCATGTTAGCTAGGTATGAAGGTAGTTAACTCAGCTGGGAAGATAGCAGGGTATGTAGGTGTGTATGTATTTAAGTGAGCTGGCTAGCTATGAGGCTATCTTGTTATGTCTCCTAGTTAAGTCACCTGGCTTTCCAGCTGTCTAACTAGGTAGCTAGCTAGTTAAATATGTTGGCTAGACAGCTGGCTACTTCATTAAGTCAGCTAGTTAAATCAGGTGGCTAGGCTGCTGGCTAGCTAGGTAGTAGGCAATTAAGTCAGCTGGCAAGCCAGGTGACAAGGTAGTTAAGTCAACTAGTTTAGTCAGCAGGCTAACCAGCTGATTATCTAGTTAAGTCAGCTCGTTAAGTCAGTTCTAGCTAATTAATTCAGCTAGATATTTCAGCCAGCTAGCTAGCTAAGTCAGTTAACTATATGATAGCTAGCTAGGGAGCTAGTTAGTCAATGCTGCAGGTTAAGTCAGCTGACTAGGTATTACCTAGCTAGTTAAACCAGCTAGTTAGGCAAGCTGGCTAGCTAGTTAAGTCACCTAGTAAAGTCATCTCGCTGGCCAGCAGGTTACCTAGGTAGTTAGATCTGCTAGCAAACCAGTGAGCTATGTATGTAGGTAACTAGTTAATTCAGCTGGCTAGCAATCAGGCGTCTAGTTATGTC
>NW_007019262.1:0-358 GCF_000164805.1 Carlito syrichta
AAATGACAATGTGGAACTTCAGGAAGACTTCGCCAGGGAGTTAATTCAGCTGAAAGGTGAGCTTTTGGCCATTTCCCCTTTTTCCTTCCTCTTCCAGAAGTGTAGATATAGTGGTTGACTCAAACAGTCAACTCTGGGCCTGATAGAAGAGGAAGAGAAAAGGAACTTGAGTGTCTCGCAACTCTGTGGAGCTTTTCCAGCCCTGGACAGCCTTCCTCCAGGCATATTTTACATGAGAGTATCATCCCTTAAAAACTGAAGCTCCTGTCACTTAGTTTTCTTCTGTTTGCTGCAAATTCAAATCTTTTTTTTTTTTTTTTGAGTTGGAGTCTCACTCTGTCACCCAGACTGGAGTGCA
>NW_007019263.1:0-393 GCF_000164805.1 Carlito syrichta
AGACATCAAGACATTAATAGAGAGAATTTTTAAAAATTGAGGAGAGACAAGAGGAAAATAGGAAGGAGCTGATGACAGAAAAAACAGCAGTAAAAAATACTGTGATGGAAATAAATATCAAACTAATCAGCATGGAAAGCAGAATTAGCCAAGCAGAAAAAAGAATCTCAGAGCTTGAAGACCAAAATACACAGAAATAACCCAAACTGTCAAAAACAAAGAAAAGAAACTTAAAAAGAACAAAACCTTCAAGAGATGAATGATTACTTTAAGAGACCCAATCTAAGAGTAATTGGCCTTCCTGAGGCAGAGAGAGAGTCAGAGGCCACACTAGAACAAACATTTCATGAAATCATTCAAGAAAACTTCCCCCATCTCATCAGTGATGCAAAA
>NW_007019264.1:0-1299 GCF_000164805.1 Carlito syrichta
TTAGTTAAGTCACCTAGCTTAGTCAGCTGGCTAGCCAGCAGGCTAACTATATAGCAAGCAATTTAATTAACTGACTAGCAAGCAGGCCAACTTTATGTCAGCTAGTTAAGACAGCTGGCTAGCCAGTTGGCTAGCTAAGTAGCGAGCAAGTTATTTCAGTTGGCTATCCAGCTTGCTAGGTAATTAAGTCAGCTAGTTAAGTCAGCTGGCTAGCCAGCTAGCTTTCTTCATAGAGAGATAGTTAAATCAGCTGGCTAGCCATCTGGCTAACTATATAAATTAGCTAGTTGAGTCAGCTGGTTAGCCATTTGGCTAGCAGGTTAAGTCAACTAATTAATTCAGCTGGCTTCCCAGCTGGTTAGCTAGGTAGCAAGCTAGCTGACTGTTTAAGTCAGCTAGTTAATTCAACTGGCCAGCCAGCACTCTAGCTACATAAGTCAGCTAGTTAAGTCAACTGGTCAGCCAGCTGGCTAGCAGGATAAGTAAGCTAGTTAAGTCAGCTTCCCAGCCAGCTGGCAATCTAAGTAGTTAGCTAGTTAAGTCAGCTAGTTAAGTCATCTGGCTAGCTAGGTAGCTAGCTAGTTAAGTCATTTAGTTAAGTCAGCTGTCTAGCCAGGTGCAAAGCAGAGTAGCTAGCTAGTTCAATCAGCTGGCTAGCCAACTGGCTAGCTAGTTAAGTCACACAGTTGTAAGCTTGCTGGCCAGCAAGTTAGCTATGTCATTAGTTAGTTAAGTCACCTGACAAGTCTGCAGGCTATGTAGGTAGATAGCTAGTTAATTGAGCTGGCTAGTCATGAGGCTCTCTTGCTATGTCACCTAGTTAAGTCACCTGGCTATCCAACTGTCTATCTAGGTAGCTAGCTTGTTAAGTCTGTTGGCTAGCCAGCTAGCTACTTCGTTAAGTCAGCTAGTTAAATCAGTTGGCTAGGCTACTGGGTAGCTAGGTAGCTAGGCAATGAAAGTCAGCTGGCTAGTCAGTTGACAAGTTAATTTTGTCAGCTAGTTTAGTCAGCTGGCTAACCAGCTTGCTAGCTAGTTAAGTCAGCTCACTAAATCAGTTGTCTAGCAAGCTGGCTAGCTATTAAAAAGCTAGTTACATCAGTTGCATAGACAGGTGGCTCACTAGTTATTCCAGCTAGTTCATTCATCTGGATATCTAGGGAGCTAGCTAGTTAATTCAGCTACATCTCAGCTAGCTAGCTAATTAATTCAGCTAGTTAAGTCAGCTAGCTATTTGATATCTAGCGAGGGAGCTAGCTAGTTAAAGCAGCTAGTTAAGTCAGCTGACTAGGTAGGTAG
>NW_007019265.1:0-816 GCF_000164805.1 Carlito syrichta
AGAAAAAGCCCAAATAAACAAAATCAGAAATACAAAAGATCAAATCACAACTGACCCCAAGGAAAGACAAAGATTACCAGAGATTACTATGTACACCTATATGGAAACAAATTTGATAACCTAAATGAAATGGAGAATGTTCTGACATCAAATTGACTCTGTCATACAAATACTACCTACTAAAAAAAGCCATGGACTGACTGATGTTCTAGCAAAATTCTACAAGACATCTAAGGAGAAACTGATACCAATCCTATTAAGTATTACAGGCAATTGAGAAAGATGGACTTCTCCCCAAATCATTTTATGAGGCTAACATCACACTGATACCCAAACCAAGTAAAGATTCAATAAAAAAAGAGAACTATAGGCCAATATCCCTTATGAACATAGATACAAAAATCCTCAACAAGATTCTAGCAAATCGGATCCAAAAACACATCTCAAAAATCATCCACCATTACCAAGTAGACTTCATCCCCAGGATGCAGGGCTGGTTCAACATTCACCAGACCATAAATGTAATTAAATACGTCAACAAATGTAAAAACAAGAACTACATGATTATCTCATTAGATACAAAAAAACTTTTGATAAAATTCAGTATGCCTTCTTGATCGAAACCTTCAAACACATAGGTATAGAAGGAACATATCTCAAAATAGTAAGCGCCATCTATGACAAACCCACAGCCAACATATTGCTAAATGGACAAAAACTGGAAACATTTCCCCCCAAACTGGAACAAGACAAGACTGCCCACTGTCACCCCTTTTGTTCAATATTGTGTTGGAAGTCCTAGCTCGGGCAATTAGA
>NW_007019266.1:0-704 GCF_000164805.1 Carlito syrichta
TGAATATAGCAAAATATAAATATGAGCAAGCTGGGTTATTTCAGGGATGCAAAATTGGCTTACGATGAAAATCAATCAATGTGTTTAATAATATCAATAAAACAAGTGGAAAATCAGGTAATTTAATACATGTAGAAAAGGCATTTTATATTTAACTTTCATTCACTGCACTGTAGGTTTATTTTTTGCCATAAATTGGGAGTCCATACATGTGTAATTTTATCTGCTTCCTTGGTCTATTTGCCTACCTTTGCCCCAAACCACAGTGTTTTATTACTGTAACTTTCAGTCAGATCTGGATATAGGGAAATGGATCTCGATATAGGGCAGATGACAGGAAGCGGGTTGGACTAATTACCCTAGAATAAACACTAAGGGCTGGTATTGGTGGCTTGTGCCTGTGATTCCACCACTTTAAAGAGGTTGAGAAGGAGTTGGGGGGGGAGTGAGGGAGGGAGGAGATGGGGAGGGAATGGGGTGTGTCGTTTTGAGACCAGCCTGGTCAAGATAGCGAGATCTCCGTCTCAAAAAAAAAAAAAAAAAAAGAAAGAAAGAAAAAAAGAAAAGAAAGAAAGAAAGAAGAAGAAGAAAAGATGGAAAGAGTAAGACAATGGAGTCGGAACTTTACTAACCTAAAGAAAGGAAATAGAAAAATCTTCACCCGTGTTCAAGTAACAATTCACTTTGCTTAGATTTTGTGATGG
>NW_007019267.1:0-435 GCF_000164805.1 Carlito syrichta
ATTTCAGCTAGTTAAGTCAGCTGGCTAGCTAGGAAGCAAGCTACATAAGACCGCTAGTTACGTCAGCCTGCTAGCTAGTTAAGTCATCTAGTTAAGTCAGATGGCTACCTAGATAGCAAGATAGTTAAGCTAGCTCGTTAAGCAAGCTGACTAGCTAGGTAGCTAGCTGGCTAAATCATCTTGTTAAGTCAGCTGGTTAGCTAGTTAAGTCAGTGAGTTAAGTCAGCTGGTGAGCCAGCTGCCTAGCTGGGTAGTTAGCTAGTTAATTCTGCTGGCTAGCCAGTTAACTATTTAGTTAAATAACCTTTTTTTAAGGCAGCTCACTACCCAGCTGGATAGCTAAGTAGCTAGGTAGTTAATTCAGCTGACAAGTCAGCAGGCTATGTAGGTAGCTAGCTAGTTAAGTCAGCTGGATATCCAACTGGCTAGCTAGGT
>NW_007019268.1:0-419 GCF_000164805.1 Carlito syrichta
TTGGAGTCTCACTCGGTCGCCCAGACTGGAGTGCAGTGGTCGCTCCCGGCCACCGCTGCCTCGACCTGCTGGGCTCCGGTGATCCTTCCGCCTCAGCCTTCCAAGGAGCCGGAATTACAGGCATGCGCTACCACGCCCGGTTGATTTTTTGATTTATTGTAGAGATGAGGTCTCGCTGCCCAGGTGGGTCTCGAACCCGCAGGCTCAGGCAATCCACTCACCTCAGCCTCCCAAAGGTGCGGGATTACAGACTGAGCCACCGAGCCCGGCTATGCTCTTTTTTTTTTTAATGGAATAATATGATACTGGGGCTTACAAATGTCCTTCTGTCTGTTGGCTTATAAAACCTTCATGGTTTTAATTTAGTGTGTGTGTGTAGTGTGTGTGTGTGTGTGTGTGTGTGTGTGTGTGTGTGTTTC
>NW_007019269.1:0-458 GCF_000164805.1 Carlito syrichta
GAATAAGTTTTAACTGAGTTATAAGGGATTACGTTAAATCGTAATAGGTTAATAGTATAACTGACAGTTAAGTCATTTAACTAAACTTATAGATTATAATATAGAGTTAAGTTGATAATATTAATCGGTAAAAATATTGGGAGTCAGGGAACTTGGATTGAACCTAGAGTTAACTTGGAAAAGTTTTTTGTATTAATCAGGGTTTAGAACAAAGATTATAATATGAGTGATTCATTGAACATTATGGAAAACACTTTGAACGATTTGTATTGAAATTGTGCACCTGTGACCTTAATGTAAGCACGGCAGACATCATGGAATTTGAATTGTTTGCTTGGAAATTGCAGATCTCGCAGTGGTCTTGTGATGCATAGTTTGTAAAGCACAGAACTTGTACACCCCCAGTGAGTGATTATCACACTGCTGGAGGGTATAGAAAGTGGTATATAAGTTGGAAG
>NW_007019270.1:0-323 GCF_000164805.1 Carlito syrichta
GTTAGCTAGTTAAATCAGCTGGCTATCAAGCTGTCTAGCTAGGTAGGTAGCTTGTTAAGTTTGCTGACTAGTCAGCTGGCTGCATCGTTAAGTCAACTAGTTAAGTTAGCTGGCTGGGCTGCTGGCTAGCTAGGTGGCTAGGAAATTAAATCATCTGGCTAGCCAGCTGGACAGGTATTAATGTCAGCTTGTTTAGTTAGCTGGTTAACCAGCTGCCTAGCTAATTAAATCAGCTGATGAAGGCTGTTTTCTAGCCAGGTGGCTAGCTAGTTAAAAAGCTGGTTATGTCAGAAGGGTAGCCAGCTGGCTCACGAGTTATTTCA
>NW_007019271.1:0-551 GCF_000164805.1 Carlito syrichta
GAACTGAGGCAGAACTCGGTCGGAACTCTAGGGATCCTACCACACAAACACCACTTTCTCCAGGAAGTCTTGCCTGGAAGCCTGTCCCCTACTCTACCCTGCTACCCCTCAAGGCCCCTCACAGATGTGGCCTGTCCCGCCTGCCCTGAGCAGAAGCAACATGGCAGCCCCATAACTTGGAGCTGTGTCCTCTGCCATGCTGACCTCGGTCACCAGCATGACATCAGCCCAATTATGGGCAGAAATGTGCCCCTTCCCCAAATTCATACATGGAGTCCTAATCTCCCATACCTCGGAAAGGGGGGTCAGGGTTTTTTTTTTAGGAGTGTCACTTTTTCTCCTGGAACACTCACAGCCACCCCAGGACCCCAGTATCAACCTGTTGGACTCCGACGATCCTTCCACCTCAGCCTTCCACATAGCCGGAACTACAGGTAAGTGCTGGAGTCCCCAAAAGACAGCTCTCCAAAGTCAGGAGATGCTTTGATTTTCCTTCTTTATCTGTTATGTGATGTCATAACAGAGCCACGTTGGAAAGCAAATCACATTAA
>NW_007019272.1:0-1153 GCF_000164805.1 Carlito syrichta
CCCTGTGGATTGTGGGGTTCTGGGTGACACTGTCATGGCAGGAGGACTATGGTCTGTGGCATCCACTTCTAAGGAGCCAGAGCTGTAACGCTGTGAGGTAACCCTCTGCTCCCACAGGTGCCTGGGCAGAGGGGCCTGGTGGGCGGGGTCTGGCCATCAGGGGATGCCTCTGGAGGTCCCAGCCAGGGCCTCAGTGGCCCATCCAGTCAATCCTTGGGACTGTTTCTCAAGGCTGGAGCAGGAGGTGGTGACAGCATCAGCACCCTGGGAAGCAGGAGACACAGACAAACACATGGAAATCCATGGCAGGTTTCACCTGAGGCCACTGAGGCTTTTGTCTTCTGAACTTAATGTAAGGCAAACCAAGTGCTGTGTCAGATGCCTGTGCTTGGTGGGACTGAGTTTCCACAGCTCACACCTAGGAAGACACCTTTGGCTATGAGGCTCACGCCACCTGGGCAGCGGCTGCAGGTGACTCACAGGACAGACCCGCCCACTGAGTCACCGTCCACACCTGCCCAGTCATCAGATTTCCAGGCCTCGCAGGTGGCCCTGGCCATTCAGGCTTACAAGCTGGGCTTGCTTCCACCTCTCAAATCAGTGATGGCACGTGATCATACAGTCAAATGTCTCTGGGGGCCTGAGTGACGAGGGGGGACATCACAGTGCCGGATGAATGAGGAGACAAACAGACCAACGAGTGTGGGAAGGAACACATGTGCCCTGGAAGAAGAGGTGCAGGAAGAGGCTGTGTCATCGCCGGGGCCACAGGGTCAACCCTGCCAAGTCTATGGTATGCTGCTGTGGATGTGCGTCCTGTGTCAGCAGGAGTTAGAACCTGTCCTTAGAAGACTGGGCCCCTGAGCTCTGTGGCAGGCCTTGTCCTAGTGAGGAGAAGCTGGACTCCCTGCCCCAGGCTGTCTCCAGTCCTTTCTGCTCCTCCTGGGTCCCGTGGCCTCGGGCTTTTCTCCCATTCCAACTCAGACTGCTTAGACTGCACATGTGGCGGAAGACTCCTCAAGTGTTGCTGCTCTAGAATAACTGGGTTTATGCAAAATTTTCAGCTGGACACACACAGCACAGCATGCATGCACCCACCTCCTCTACCTGCACCCACGAGGACACACACATCAATCATGCCATCCTTCCGATG
>NW_007019273.1:0-310 GCF_000164805.1 Carlito syrichta
ATGGACATCACTAGCTAGCCAGGTAGCTATCTAGCTGAATTAACTAGCTAGCTACCTGCCTAGCCAGTTGGCTAGCCAGCTATTTTAACTAGATAAATTAGCCAGCTAGCCAGCTGGTTAGCCAACAGACTTAACTAGCTCACTACCTAGCTAGCCAACTGGCTAGCAAGCTGACTTATGTAGCTGACTTAACTAGCAGCTACCTAGTTGGCCAGCTGTCTTAAATAGTTAGATAACTAGTTAGCGATCCAGTTAGCCAACTGACTTAAATAGTTAGCTAACTAGCTAGCTACCTAGCTAACAAGCTGAC
>NW_007019274.1:0-608 GCF_000164805.1 Carlito syrichta
AGTCTCACTTTGTCTCCCAGGCTGGAGTGCTGTGGCACACTCATGGCCACCCCGGCGTCGACCTGCTGGGCTCTGGCGATCCTTCTGCTTCAGCCTTCCAGGTAGCTGAAAATACAGGCACGTACTACCACATCCAGTTAATTTTTGATTTATTGTAGAGATGAGGTCTTGCCAAGTTGCCCAGGCTGGTCTCAAACCGCACTTAGGCAATCCGCTCACCTCGGCCTCCCAAAGTGCTGGGATTATAGGCTAAGCCACCGAGCTCGGCCCGATTCTGTTTCTCTCTCAAAGAGCCAGAAACTTCTGGCTTCTTCCAAGGTACTAACAATGCCCATTGCCTCCCCCACGCCCTGATCACTCGAGGGGACCCCTATTAATCCCTCAAAGTTTTGAGGCTGAACCACATGCAGTGGCTCACATCTGTAATCCCAGAACTTTGGGAGGCCAAGGTGGGAGGATTGCTTAAACCCAGTAGTTCGAGATCAGGCTGGGCAACAAAGGAAGACCCCTGACTCTACAAAAAATAACAATACAAAAATTAGCCGGCCATGGAGGCATGTGCCTGTAGTGCCAGCTACTTGGGAGGTTGAGATGGAAGGATTGCCTGA
>NW_007019275.1:0-311 GCF_000164805.1 Carlito syrichta
AAGGAGTATCAGACGGCACTAATAAGGCCACGAATATCAGACTGCACTACTAAGGCAAGTAGGATCAGACAGCACTAATAAGGCAAGGAGTATCAGACGGCACTAATAAGGCCACGAATATCAGACTGCACTACTAAGGCAAGTAGGATCAGACAGCACTAATAAGGCAAGGAGTATCAGACTGCACTAATAAGGCAAGTAGGATCAGATGGCACCAATAAGGCATGAAGGATCATTTGGCACTAATAAGACAAGTAGGATCACACGGGACTAATAAAGCAAGTAGTATCATACGGCACTAATAAGGCAAG
>NW_007019276.1:0-946 GCF_000164805.1 Carlito syrichta
AGTTGGCTAGCCAACTGACTTAATGAGGTGACTTAAATAGCTAGCCAGTTGGTTAGCCAGCTGACTTAACTAGTTGATTTACGAGCTAGGCATCTGGCCAGCTAGGTGACTAAACTAGCTGAATTAATTAGTTATCCAGTTGGATAGCCAGCTGACTTAACTAGGTCTCTACCTCTCTAGTCACCTGGATAGCCAGCAGACTTAACCCAGCTGACATAATTAGCTAGCTAGGTGGCTAGAGAACTGACTTAACTAGGTCACTATCTAGCTAACCAGCTGGCTTAACCAGCGGTCTTAACTAATTGGCCTGCTTTCTAGCCAGGTCAATTAACTAGCTTGCTACACAGCTAGCCACCTGGTTATCCAGTTGAATTAACTAGATGACATATTTATCTAGCCAGCTGTCTAGCCAGCTGAATAAATAACAAGCTAGCTAGCTAGCCAGTGGGCTTGTCAGCTGACTTAACTAGGTGACTTAACTATCGAGCCCGCTGGCAATACAACTAACATAACAAGCTAGCTACATAGCTAGCAAGCTGGCTAGTCAGCTAACTTCATAAGCTGACTTAACTAGTTAACCAGCTGGCTAACCAGTTGACTTAATTGCCTATCTACCTACCTAGCCAGTAGCCTAGCCAGCTGAATTAATTAACTGACTTAACCAAGTAGCCAGCTGGCTAGCCAGTAGACTTAACTAGCTAGCTACCTAGCTAGACAGTTGGATAGCCAGATGACTTAAGTAGCTGAGATAAGTAGATGCCGGATGGCTAGCCAGCTGACTTAACTAACTACCTACCTACAAATTCTGCTGGCTTGCCAGCTGACTTAACTACTTAACTATGAAGCTAACCTGCTGGCCAGCGAGCTGATATAACTAGGTGACTTAACTAGCTAGCCAACTGGCTAGTCAGCTGACTTAACCAGATACCTAACTAGTTAGCTTACT
>NW_007019277.1:0-339 GCF_000164805.1 Carlito syrichta
CCAGAACCCCAGCCCTCTCACCACAGGGCCCTCCTGTAGCCCCAGACCCAGAGCCCTGGGGCCCTCTTGGAAACCAGGGCCCACAAGGTCCTGGCCATCAAATCCCGGGATCCTCCAGGAAACCCAGGCCCAGAAGGGCCCCGGCTCTCACACCCTGTGGCCCTACTGGAACCCGATGCCAGAGACCCGATCGTCTAATCCCTGAGCCCTCTTGGAGCCCTGGGCCCAGAAGGGCCCCGGCCCTCTCATCCCAGGGCCCTCCTGGAGCCCCAGGTCGAGAGGCCTGGCCCTCCCAACCCGGGGACCTCCTGGAGCACCGGGCCCTGAAAAGGACCACCC
>NW_007019278.1:0-891 GCF_000164805.1 Carlito syrichta
AGATCAATGGAATAAAATTGAGATTCCAAAAGCAAAACCTCAATTTCTCAACCAACTCATCTTTGACAAACACTCTATCACCTACCACTGGGGAGAGGAGGACCTATTCATTAAATGGTGCTGGGAAAACTGGCTAACCACATGTAGAAGATTGAAACAGAACCCCTATCTATTCCCATGCACAAAGGTTAACTCCAAATGGATCAGAGACCTAAATGTAAAACCTCAAACCATAAGAACCTTAGAAAATGAAGGACATACCCTCATGGAAATCGGAACTGGCACCCAATTCCTGAAAAAAACCCAAAACCCACAGCTCATAAGAGAGAAGATAGACAAGTGGGACCTTATTAAACTGAAAAGCTTCTGCAAAGCCAAAGAAACCATCAAGAGAGCAGGGAGACAGCCTACAGACTAGGAAAAAATATTTGCCAACACCAGTTCTGACAAAGGCTTAACATCCTGGATCTACAAGGAACTCAAACGTGCTGAAAAGAAAAAAACAAACCCCATTATAAAATGGGTAAAAGATATGAACAGACACTTCACAAAAGAGGACATCCGAGCAGCCAACACACACATGAAGAAATGTTCAACCTCACTAATCATCAGGGAGATGCAAATCAAAACCACACTGAGATACCACCTAACCCCAGTCAGAATGGCAATTATCAACAAGTCAAAAAATAACAGCTGCTGGAGAGGGTGTGGTGAAAAGGGAACACTTCTACACTGTTGGTGGAAGCGTAAACTAGTGCAACCTCTGTGGAAAGCAGTGTGGCGATTCCTAAAAGCTCTAAATACCAACCTCCCATATGACCCCGCAATCCCCCTACTGGGATATATCCTGAAGACACAAATCACTCTATAGAAGATACCTGCACACGCATG
>NW_007019279.1:0-1012 GCF_000164805.1 Carlito syrichta
TCTTTGCCTGGCTGGGTATCAATGTGATGTTGGCTTCGTAAAATGATTTGGGGAGAATTCCATCTTTTTCAATTGCCTGGAATACCTTCAGTAGGATTGGTATCAGCTCCTCCTTAAATGTCTTGTAGAATTTTGCTGGAAAGCCATCTGGTCCAGGACTTTTTTTGGTAGGAAGTTTTCTTATTACGTAGTCGATTTCCTTGATTGTTATTGATCTATTTAGGGTCTCAATTTCTTCTTGTTCCAATTTAGGTAGGTTGTGTGATGTCAGAAAGTCCTGCATTTCCTTAAGGTTTTCAAGTTTGTTTCCATATGAGTGTACGTAGTAGTCTTTAATGATCTTTTGTATTTCTTCAGGGTCAGATGTGACTTCATCTTTTGTGTTTCCGATTGTGCTTCTTTGGTGTTTTTCTCGTTTTTTCTTGGTCAGTCTAGGTATGGGACCATCGATCTTGTTTATTCTTTCGAAGAACCAGTTTTTTTTTTTTTGTATTATCCTTTTGTCTTCTATGTCCTGGATTTGGGCTTTTATTTTGGTGATCTGGATTCTTGTGCTGAAAATGGGGTTTTTGTGGTCTTGCTTTCCCAGCTTCTTTAGGTGGCTTGTTAGGTTCTTAATTTGTGTTCCCTCCATTTTCCTCATGTGTGTTTGTAGGGATATAAATTCCCCTCTTATTACAGCTTTTAAGGCACCCCAGAGATTTTCATAAGATGTTTGTTCATTTTCATTTGTTTCCAGGTATCTTTTGATCTCTATTTTGATGTCATCATTGACTCAGGAGTTGTTTAGCATCATGCTGTTTAGTGTCCATGTCTTTGTGGATTTTGGGGGGACCTTGTTGGTATCAATGTTTATTTTTATTCGACTGTGGTCCAAGAAGGTGCATGGTAGAATTTCAGTCCTTTTAAATTTGCTTATGCTGGATTTGTGTCCAATTATGTGGTCGATCTGAGAATACATTCCATGTGGTGATGAGTAGAATGTGTATTCTGTGGTCTTTGGATGGAGTGT
>NW_007019279.1:2037-3220 GCF_000164805.1 Carlito syrichta
TTTGCATCACTGATTAGATAAGGGAAGTTTTCTTGAATGATCTCATGGAAGTTTGTTCCAATGTGGTCTCTGTTTCTCTTTCTGCCTCAGGGAGTCTGATTACTCTTATTTTAGGCCTCTTGAGGTAGTCTCTCATCTCTTGAAGTTTTTGTTCTGTTTTTCTGAGCTTATTTTCTGTGTTTTTAAGAGTTTGGGTTATTTCTATATTTTGGTCCTCAAGCTCTGAGATTCTTTCTTCTTCCTGGCAAATTCTGCTTTCCATGCTTATAGTTTGTTATTTATTTCATTCACAGTATTATTTATTACTGTTATCTCAGATATCAGCTCCTTCCTAGTTTCTTCTTGTGTCTCCTCAATTCTTTTTAATCTCTCTATTATTGTCTTGATATCTACATTTGTCATTTGAGTTCCTTCATTTTGGGGGCTTTTCATTGTTTGCATTCCAAAGTCAGTTTTTTCAGTGTCTGCTCTCCCAGGCATCTGGGAGAGACCCATACTCTTCTTTTTGTTTTTCTTCATTTCTGTATATTTTTCTCCTTCTCCCCCTTTCCCTCCCCTTCTTCAATTCTGTTTTTGAAGGAAGGTGGAGTTGCTTTTATTTCTCTTCTGCAATGTCCTGTTCTTCCTTATGAGGTTCTTCAGTCTTTGTTCACTTTTCCTTCTGCTTTACAGTCTGTCTATTCAACAGTATGTAGTTTTGGTCCTCGTCCGGGTGTGTTTCTTTGGTCATCTTCTTGTTCACCTAGACACCTGTCCCGCGTCGGGCAGTTGTGTTCCCTTCATCTTCCTGTCTGCTCACCCCCCTTCTTCACATCTCCGGAGATCACCTGATTTGGGGGGGTGGCTAGAGATGGAGGGGGTGCAGGAGGTAGAAGGGGAAGCAGGGCGAGCAGAGCACGGGATGAGGTTTGGGGGAAGGGGCGCAAAGGCAAGGTGCCGGGGGAGTGAACGCCACAGTGCAGAGGGGCGAGGCGGGGCGGGGTGTGGCTGCGGGGACTCTGGGCTGGGCAGAGGGGCGAGATTTGGGCTGGGGATGATGGAAGGGGAGAGCAGGAGAAAAACAAGCGCACCTGAGAGCAGCGTGGACTGCCCAGCAGCTGTTATTTTTTGAATTGTTGATAATTGCCATTCTGACTGGAGTTAGGTGGTATCTCAGTGTGGTTTTGATTTGCATCTCCCTGAT
>NW_007019280.1:0-618 GCF_000164805.1 Carlito syrichta
CTACTGGGCTCAGGCGATCCTTCTGCCTCAGTCTTCCAAGTAGCTGGAACTATAGGCATGTGCCACCATGCCTGGCTAATTTTTTTTGATTTATTGTAGAGATGAGGTCTCACCAACTTGCCCAGGCTGGTCTCAAACCCATTGGGTCAGGCAATCCTTTCACCTCAGCCTCCCAAAGTGCTGGGATTATAGGCATAAACCACCGCTCCTGGCCTGTAATTTTTCTTATTTGAAAGTGACAGCCAGAGCCGGGCTCGGTGGCTCAGCCTGTAATCGCACGCCTTTGGGAGGCTGAGGTGAGTGGATTGCCTGAGCCCACGGGTTCTAGACCCACCTGGGCAGCAAGACTTCATCTCTACAATAAATCAAAAAATCAGCCGGGATGGTAGCGCCGGCCTGTAATTCTGGTTACTCAGAAGGCTGAGGCGGAAGGATTGCCGGAGCCCAGCAGGTTGAGGCTGCGGTGGCCGGGAGCGGCCACTGCATCCAGTCTGGGTGACAGAGTGAGAATCCAACTCAAAAAAACAAAAACAAAAACAAAAAAATGAAACTGACAGTTGGGCTTGGTGGCTCAGCCTGTAATCCCGTGCTTTGGGAGGCTGAGATGAGTGGATTGCC
>NW_007019281.1:0-756 GCF_000164805.1 Carlito syrichta
CCCCCACCCCTTCACTGTCTTGGAAAAGGGATGCTGTAGCCTAGCATCCCCCCACCTTACATACATATACATTCTCTCCAGCCCCCTCCCCAAGTACATCCAAGCGTGCTATCTCCCTCTCCCTCTCCTCTTTCTCCCTCTCTCCCTTTCTCTCTCCCTGTCTCTCCCTCTCCCCTCTCTCTCTCCCTCTCTCTCCCTCTCTCTCCCTCTCTCTCCCTCTCCCTCTCTCTCTCTCTCTCTCTCTCTCTTGACTTAACTATCTAGATAACTAGGTATCCAGCTGGCTTAACTAGGTGACCTAACTAGCTAGCCAGGTGTCTAGCCAGCTTATTTAGCTAGCTGACTTAACTGTCTAGCCTGCTGACAACTAACTAGCTACCTAGCTAGTCAGCTTAATTTTCTAGCTGAAATAACTTGCTGGGTACCTAGCTATCTATCTAGCTATTTAGCTGACAACTAGTCAACTAGCTGACAACACTAGCTGAATTAACTAGCTGGCTACCTAGCTAGCCAACTTAATTATCTAGCTGAAATAACTAGCTAGCCAGCTTCTAGCCATCTGAATTAAATATTTTTTTAACTACCTAATGAGCTGGCTAGCCAACTGACTTAATGAGGTGACTTAACTAGCTGGACTTCTGGTTGTCCAGCTGACCTAAATAGTTGATTGATAAACTAGGGAGCTGGCCTGTCTAGTGACTAAATTAACTGACTTATCTAGTTATCCATCTGGCATTCCAGCTGATTTAACTAGCT
>NW_007019282.1:0-1237 GCF_000164805.1 Carlito syrichta
ATCTCACCCCTCCCCATAAACAGTTTTCCAATACTGCCAATCACTTGCTTACAGGACTATGAGTGATCAAGTTCAGATCATGAGTGAAAACATATGGAACTCTCTTCTTTGTTTTTGTTATAAATCACTGAAAATGACCTACATCATATCTGTCAAACGTTCTGCAAAATCCTTCTATCTGTCCTTTTTTATGGCTACATAATATTCTACTGAGTATATACCACATTTATTTTATGCTTTCCAGCCTTGATGGGCAACATGGATCGTACCATGTTTTATTGCAATTGTGATTAGAGCTGCAAAAACATGCTGGTGCAGGTATCTTTTAGGCAAAATGATTTGAGTTCACCCAGGTATATTCTCGAAAGGGGAATTGCTGAGTGATATGATAGATCAATATCTTGTCCCTTTACAAACCATTACACTGTTTTCCAAAATTGTTGCTCTACTTTTCAGTCCACATGCAGTGTAGAAGCATTTATTTCTTCCAAAATCCTGCCTGCATCTGTTATAGTTTGTTTTATTAATGATTAATAGTTTGTTTTATTAATAATAGTTTGTTAATTAATGCCATCATTAATGCGATGTTTCAAGTGGTTTCATTTGCATTTCTTTGATGATGAGTGAGGCTGAACAAATTCATGTGTCTGCCTGCTGCCCGTATCTCTTCTTATGAAAAGTGTCCATCCACGAATTTTGCACACTTTTCAAAGGAATTGTTCTTCTGATTTCTCTGAGTGTTAGGTTTTCTGTTAGATCCTAGATGTTCTGCCTTTTTGCAGGTATATAGGTGGAGAATCCTTTCCCTCATTCTGTTGGCTGTATTCTTGCTCTTCTGATGGGTCAATTTTTTTTGCAGAAGTATATTGATTTAATGAGGTCCCACTTATCCAACTTACTCCGTAAGGCATGTGTATTTAGGGCTCTGAAGAAGAATAGGTTTCCGGTTCCAGTTTCCCTAATGGTGTCTCCTACGTTTTGTAAGATTATTATGATTTGGTGTCTTACGTTTAGATCTTTGATTCATTTCTAGTTAATGTGTAAGGTGATAGATATTGGTCCTGTTTCAATCTTGTGCATGTAGTCAGTCTTTTCCCTGCACCATTTACTGAATATGTTCTCCATTAACCAGTGGATCTTGGAGGTTTTTCATAGATGAGTAGTTTGCGACTTTGACGATTCCATTCTCAGTCCTGATTCATTGGTCTATGGATCTATTCTTGTACCAATACCAGGC
>NW_007019283.1:0-329 GCF_000164805.1 Carlito syrichta
ACAAGCTGGCCATCTGTGGCAAAAATTCTGTTGGCTACTACCTATCTCCTAATTGTCACAGGCTTTGTTCTCATCAAATGCCTCCTTTAAACACCAAAGTAGTCCCTGGTCTTGCCCCCAAAGTCACTACCCTCTTATTTCTCATCCTTCCATTAACCCAAACCAACCAACCTCACCCCTATTATGCGCCAGGTAACTTTTCCTGGAAAATAATAAACGCCGCTATACAAACTGTAGTCTCCACCGACCTTGGACATGGGCAGCTGATGTTTAACTTTGATCTTTGCAAACTATGGCCCAGCCTGTCCATTGTCCCCAAGGGATGGGGA
>NW_007019284.1:0-729 GCF_000164805.1 Carlito syrichta
CGGCACTCCAAGTCCGTTAGGTTCCTCAGAATAACTAAGACCAGATCCAGGACAAAAAGAATCTTCTTGCCATATTTGGATGTAACTCTTGTCTTAGGGTGAACCCTGTAATACTTCCCTTTCCGTGTCTTTTTTTATTTTGAGACGGAACAAGGGTTTTGCACTTGCCAAATGTTTACTACGTGCTTTTAATGTTAGCAAGGAATCATGGAATGCACGAACCTAGGAAACTTCTGGGCATCTGTCTTTTGATATACTGAATTTGGAAACCAAATCGACAGGAAAAATCAGGGCATCTTATTGATAATTAAAAGGAAATCCGGTTCTAAGCGTTCTCATTTTTCGGAATCTACAGGCCCTCTTGATAAGGTTTTATCAACAATCTGGGCTTCTGGGTCCCTACATTTTCAGAACTACTTCCTCCGTGGATTCGCTAAATCTGTCATTACAGATACTCAGGATCTTCTGGTCGTCTTGTTAGTTGTAATCAAGGATTTGGCCCTAGAAATCCTTTTGTTTCCTGGGACCATCTACGACCATAATCATATTCCCCAGAATCAAAAGGTGTATTGGTACAAAATTCCTTGATTCATGTTCTTAAACTACAAAAAATTCTTGTGGGTGGGCAGGTAGGAATGGGGGTTTTGGTTTTGGAATATTCCACATCTTGGGAAGGTTTTGTGAAGGGGAACCAGGAATCTTGCATTCCAGTTCCAAAAGAAAAATATG
>NW_007019285.1:0-582 GCF_000164805.1 Carlito syrichta
GTAAAGATCTCGAAATTTGGTTTGGATAAATTTCCTGACACTGAAAAGTTATTCCGACTATTGTAGACGAAAAAAAAAAAAAAAAGACTGGGCTGGCCAGGGGTGGTGGCTTACACCTGTAATCCCAGCACTTTGGGAAGTGGGAGGATCAAAAAGCCCAGGAGTTTAAGATCAGCCTAGGCAACACAGCAAGACTTTGTTTTTACAAAAAGCCAAAAAAAAATTATCTGGGCATGGTAGCGCACACCTGTAGTCCCAGCTACTTGGGAGGCTGAGGTGGAAGGATTGCTTGAGCCCATGAGGTTGAGGCTACAGTGAGCTCTGATCATGTCACTGCACTCCAACCTGGGCAACAGAATAAGACTCAAAAAACAAAACAAAACGAAACAAAAAAAACCGGACTGGACTAAACCTTGTGAAGTGCTTTACTCTCTGTTTTTTTTTTTTTTTTTTTAATATTTTAGGCTGGGCTTGGTGGCTCAGCCTGTAATCCCGCGATTTGGGAGGCCGAAGTGAGTGGATTGCCTGAGCCTGCGGGTTCGAGACCAGCCTGGGCAACTTGGCAATAAATCAAAAATTAGC
>NW_007019286.1:0-835 GCF_000164805.1 Carlito syrichta
CCATCGCAGCCTCGACCTGCTGGGCTCCAGCAATCCTTCCACCTCAGCCTTCCAAGTAGCTGGAATTACAGGCATGCGCTACCAGGCCTGGTTGGTTTTTTGATTTATTGTAGAGATGAGGTCTTGCTGCCCAGACGTTCCAGTGACCCCAATTCCGACTGGAGTAAAGGGCCCTCTCCTGAATGGAATAGTGGGCATTATATTGGGTAGAAGTTCCTTGTCTTTACAAGGAATTTCCATTATTCCTGGAGTGGTAGATTTGGATTACACAGGAAAAATCCAGGTTCTTATTCCTCCCCCTAGCAAAACTGTGCAGTTTAACAAAGGCCAAAGAATAGAACAGTTGCTGCTCTTGCCTTATCATAAAGCAGGTAAAATTTTAACCTGCATAGGGGTGACTCCGGATTTGGCTCTAGTGATGTTGTTTTCTAGGTTCAAGAAGTAACTAATTCAAGACCTTACAAAGAATTGCATATCCAAGGAGTCAAAATCAAAGGTTTATTGGACACTGGCACTGATGTTTCCTGTATAGCCAGAAAAGATTGGCCTGTATCATGGCTGACTCAGATGGCTCCTTCAGGACTTGTAGACATGACCAATTGTTTTCAGTGGCAAAAAGTTCTTAGATTTTAAATTGGAAAGATAAGGAAAAGTCAGGAACCTTCTACCCATATGTAAACCCATCTATCTCCTTTAGTTTATGGGGAAGAGATATTCTTGCTCAGATGGGCATGCTCTTATATAGCCCTAATGATAAAGTTTCAGTGCAAATGTTACAAATGGTCTATGATTCCTTTAAGGGACTTGGCAAGGATGGACAAGGAATACAGGAACC
>NW_007019287.1:0-775 GCF_000164805.1 Carlito syrichta
TTAATATATTTCGAGTCATTTCAGCTTCCTTTTGTTTATAGTTAACATTTTATAATTTGTCCTTTTTTCCTTGATTCATCTGTATGTTTTTAATGAAAATGAAGCACTACTAGGCTAATAACTTTGGGTTTCACTTATTCATCAAATCTTTTTAAATCTTTTTATTCTGAGGCCTTTTATTTGAGGTATTTATGTCATATTTAATGCCATTAATGATATCATTGGCGTTAGTCTAACAATTGTGATTTATGCCATATTGTTCCATATGTATGTGTTTACATTTTTTTCTAATTCTGCATTGTGTTTAGGATATGTTGAGACATTTTAATAATTCTATATGCATACATCTTAGGGTGTACACCAGGGCCATTTTATATTTCCCTTTGCTGGTTCATAGTAGAGAAATTCTCTCAGAAATACACTGAAATATTCATAGCATTCATCTCATTTTTTTACAACTCCCAGAAATTACAGCACTTCATTGCCTGATGTACAATGCCTCGAAAACCATTGGTTCATATGTTTCGATCATTTCTTTGGTGTTTCTGAAAGTAGGGTATTTCTTGTTAGAAGGTAAGTGTATCTCTGTTACTCAGTCTTAATAAGCAAAAATATAGAACCTACTTAGAAAAAAATTAGAAAAAACTACTTAAAAGAACTGCTTAGAAATCTAACTAGCGGAGACGGGGCAAGATGGCGACGGCATAGGTGAACTTGTGAGATTCTCTGAACGTGAGTTCCCAAAAAGGCTATCACTTCGCTACCCCCATCCCCC
>NW_007019288.1:0-416 GCF_000164805.1 Carlito syrichta
AAAGGAATCGAATGAAACGGAGAGGGTTGGAATGGAATGCACTGGAATGGAATGGAATGGCGTGGAATGCAGTAGAATGGAGAGGCATGGAAAGGAATGGAGAGGAATGGAATGGAATGGAGAGGAATGGAATGGAATGGAATGGAGAGGAATGGAATGGAATGGAATGGAATAGAGATTAAATGAATGGAATGGAATGGAATGGATTCGAGAGGAATAGAATGGAAAGAAATGGAATGGCATGGAATGGAATGGAAGGGAATGGAAAGGAATGGAGAGGATTGGAAGGGAGACGAATGGAATAGAATGACATGGAGAGGAATGGAAAGGAATGGAATGGAGTGGAATGGAATTGAGAGAAATGGAAAGGCATGGAGTGGAATGGAATGGAGAAAAATGGAATGGAATGGAGAGGA
>NW_007019289.1:0-780 GCF_000164805.1 Carlito syrichta
AGGACTCCCCAAGTTGCCCAGGTGGGTCTCGAACCCGCGGGCTTAGGTTGTCCTCTCCCCTCAGCCTCCTCAATCGCAGGATTACAGGCTGAGTCACGGAACCTGGCTATTTTCTGTTATGGTTTGGAGCTGGAGTCTCACTCTGTCGCCCACACTGGAGTGCAGTGGCCGCTCCCGGCCACCGCAGCCTCGACCCGCTGGGCTCCGGCGATCCTTCAACTTCAGCCTTCTAAGTAGCTCTAAATACAGGCGCGTGCTACCGCGCCCGGCTAATTTTTGGATGTATTGGAGAGATGATTCTTGCCCGTTTCTCTTTTCTAATGTAATATTTGTGTGCGATCTGCAAACTCCAATTTCGTATCACATTGGAGATTTGTTATCAGAAGCTACATCCTTCCTTAACTGCCTCCTGCTTCCCGTTCCGGTCATGGTCCTTCCGCGGAACTTGCTCCATGACACCAGGGTGACTGACTGTCAGTCTGGTATGGCTCCAGGTCCCTCCTTTCCTGGGCACTGCTCTCAAGAGCAGCCTTCACTGGATCAGGCGTAGCTCCTAGACCTCACACCTTCTTCTGTGTAATGGTGTGAAAGAGCTCCATGGAGCTCATGCTGGCACAAGAGCCAAAGATACAACATATTCAAGTCCAAGTGTCTGTATTATTATTCTATGCTATTCTGCCATAGAAGTTCAGTCGACATTTGAACTCCCATGTATGCTAATTATTTCAGGACACAGGCTCGAATCTCTTGACAGTGGGCCCTTCGACCCATTGTGGTTGA
>NW_007019290.1:0-394 GCF_000164805.1 Carlito syrichta
AATTAATGGAATGGAGTGGAAAGGAAGAGAGAGGAATGCAAAGGAATGGAATGGAGAGGACGGAATGGACTGGATTGTAATGGAATGGAATGATATGGATATGAAATTAATTGAATGGAGAAGAATGAAATTGAATGGATTGGAACAGAATGGAGGGGAATGGAATGGAATGGATTGCAGATAATGGAATATAGAGGAAGGGAATGGAATGGAATGGAATGGAATGGAATGGAGAGGGATTGAATGGAATGGAATGGAATGCAAAGGAATGCAATTGTGAGGAACGGAATGGGATGGAAACGAGAGAATCGAATGAAATGGAATGGAAGAGAATTGAGTGGTTTGAAAAGGAATGGAATGGAATGCAGAGAAGTGGAATGGAATGGAGAGCAAT
>NW_007019291.1:0-307 GCF_000164805.1 Carlito syrichta
AGTAGCTGACTCAACCAGCTAGCCAGCTGGTGAGCAAGCTCACTCAACTAGCTGACTTAAATAGTTAGCCAGCTGGCTAGCCAGTTGCCTAGTCAGATGAATTAACTAGCTTGCTACCTATCTAGACATCTGTCTAGCCAGTTTACTTAACTAGATGACTTAATTAGCTAGCCAGTTGGTTAGCCAGAAGACTTAACTAGCTGACTTAACTAGCTATCCAGCTGATTAGCCAGCTCACTCAACTAGCTGACTTAAATAGTTAGCCAGCTGGCTAGCCAGCTGACTTAACAAGCTTGCTACCTATCTA
>NW_007019292.1:0-711 GCF_000164805.1 Carlito syrichta
CAGCCTTGTTGTGGATGAAAGATCAAATTTTCTCTGACATACTGTTAAAGAAATATTATAAGTAGAAGGCTAAAAGTAATTGTGTAGTTTGTTAATTATCTCAATGTAGTGTTTAAATAGATTTTTCAAAGAAAAAACAAAACAAAACAATATTCTGATATCTGACTCCTGGTTTCTGACTCTAGGTTTTGCATGTGACAATGACCACATTGTGCTGATAATATTTTCATCCAGTACATTGCTCCACTATTAACTTGCTTTAAAGGAAGTTTTGACTTTCTAGACATAGTCCAAGAAATCCAAAAAAACTGACTTCTAATTCATATAAAATAATCTACCAGTAAATTTCTTTTAGGATAGACTAAAATTGATCTAGAATATGATCTTATGTATTTACACCCTTTAAAGTAGGCCCAAGAAGCCAGGCTCGGTGGCTCAGCCTGTAATCCAGCGCCTTTGGGAGGCAGAGTTGAGTGGATTGCCTGAGCCCGCGGGTTCGAGACCCGCCTGGGCAGTGAGACCTCATCTCTACAATAAATCAGAAAATCAGCCAGGTGTGGTAGTGCATGCCAGTAGTTCTGGCTACTCGGAAGGCTGAGGCGGAAGGATCGCCAGAGCCCAGCAGGCCGAGGCTGCGGTGGCCGTTAGCAGCCACTGCACTCCTGTCTGGGCGACAGAGTGAGACTCCAACTCAAAAAATAAATAAATAAA
>NW_007019293.1:0-869 GCF_000164805.1 Carlito syrichta
CAAATGCTCCCCGCCTAGTATAGTGCATATACAGGAGAGCTCTGAGAATCAGGGAGGAGAGCACGCACAAAGCCAGTGTATACACACTGCCAATGAAGGGCAGTGCAGCGCAGGCTTCAATAGCGTGTCCCCAGGAAGACCCAGCTTCACCCCCAGTGTAACAGAGGCTCTCCGTGCTTACTCGGCAATGAAAACGGCACAGCCTTGGTAGTCCTTATTAGGTTTAAACGCCATAGGGAAAAACAACTTAGAATTCTCCCCATCCACACATAATGCTCTCCTGCTCGTGACTGTGGAGCACTTGTGTCACTCATTGCGGCACTATGCCTTGCAGATTTCTCTCCGTGAAACACAGAGGTTTCACGATCGTACGCAAAGGCCCTCTATGGAAAGGAACACAAATCAAGGGGAAAGAGTGAGAATGAGGTATTACAGCAGGCGTCAATGAAGAATAATAGTCACAGGAAAGAGGTGACACTGCAGCACACATTGGGCACAGACTTAAGCCAGGAAGGTGCCCGTGCACCCCAGGCCTAAGAAAGGCCACTCCCACCAGCAATCCACAGTCTCATTGCTTTCCCTGACAGGAGAAGGTGTCAAGAAAGAGCAATTCAGAATTCCCCCGGGTCACACATAATGCCTTCCCACAAGTAACTGTGAATGTCTCAGATCCCTCATTGTGGCACAGGGGAGATGAGCATTCCCGCATGGGAGAGGTTGACAAGCCGCACGCCAAAGCAGTCACCCTGTAGAGCCTAAGATACACGAAAGGGAACAAGTGGGAAGGAGGAATGACAGCACGCACACTCAGTGCCAGAACCCTCACAGTGCAGCACACTTCTCACACAGCTCTTTCCAAGGGAGACGGA
>NW_007019294.1:0-798 GCF_000164805.1 Carlito syrichta
TTGAGAAGGATTTATAGACGTCTTAAATTTTTGGTAAAATTCATCAGAGAAGGGATTAGGTCTTAGACTTTGCTGAGAGATTTTGAATTACTAAATCAATCTCCTCCTCAATATTAGACTCTTTCAATTTTCTGTTACTTCATAATTTTACCTTGTGTTGGGAGCCAACATCTATAGCTACATGGCTGAGGCCTGTAAAGGCCCATCTGGAAGATCGCCTCTGACATAGGATATCAGTTATACCTATGATATTGGCGTGTGATTGGTGACCAGTGTGCATACATGGCAGTAAAACTTACAAGTGAATCTCAGTACACTTGATGGAAGGTGCATGGCGGAATTGTTTCTGTCTTTCTAAGTTTAGCTTCTTTCTAGATATTTTTTTACTTCTATTTCCTGGTAGACTGGGTAGTCCTTGTTCCCGAAAGCTGTTTCCCCTAGGGCTAAGATTAGAAACTAAATTACCATGATAGTTTTGTTGCCCTGCCCCTAGCCAGGTAGAACGTTTTCTTTTGTTTCGTTAATTACCGAAACTCTGTCTGCTTCAGCCCATGGCCGCCATCTTGGAAGCCCTGCATTTCCTTGTTCAAGAGTGTGACAGCTACTATTTGATTTTTAGAGTAGACTTGTTGGGATAAAATATATACATATACACTCATAGCTGCGTAAATCTATGCTTGCTGTTTTGATTCCTTTTGCTACATTGTTCAAGTGTAATAGTTACTATATGATTTATAAAAGAATTAACGATAAGGTATTAGCTTAATAGGATATAGCATAGTATTAAAGTCCAATAAC
>NW_007019295.1:0-351 GCF_000164805.1 Carlito syrichta
CAGCGACCCTGCAGGACACCGTGCGGGGTCCGCTCGGGGGGCGCTGTCTGCAGGGACCCGCACCCGCTAGCGAGTGGGACCTGCGCCTGCCGCGCCTCCTCCCCACCAGGCCCGGGTTCCCCAATCCTGAGTTCCACCGTTGCTGCCCAGAACACCATGTCCGCGCCCAGGAAACCCCCACACGCGTGTGCGGCGAGATCAGGCCAACACCGGAGTTCCAGCGTGGCCAGAGCCCGCATCCCGTGCATTTGCGGAGAGCCGCGCCGGTGAGGGCGACGGGCAGCGCTCTGGAGACCCCCTCCGGGAGAGCCCAATCCCCGTCTACATTCAGCTCCGGGTCGGGCCACGACC
>NW_007019296.1:0-753 GCF_000164805.1 Carlito syrichta
GGCTGGCCTAATAATTCTCTATATCTGGCCTTCAATTCTTTTTCCAGGAACCAGATCATTATTCAAAAGTTTCATCTTAGATACTTCATTACGTTCATCTTTAATTATCATAATGAAATAGATATAAAAAATATTAAGTGAAAGCAATGAGAATAATTTTAAAAGATCTCTGTAGATAATTCAGTTCTCTTCAACAGCCTGTCTTATCATTCATTCATTCATTCATTTCATAAGCATTAACTAGCCATCCAATGCTAGGCAGAACAAAGAGGTGCTAGTTGGTGTCCTTGAGGACTTCCAGCGTAGCAATATCCTTCTTGATCTGTTGACCTGCATGGCAAGACTTTATTTACTGCTCACATAGTTGTGTCCTTGGATATGAATTAACTATGGCTTTGTTTCTTAAGAGCAGTGTGTGTGAAAGCCCTCTGCATTCTGTTGAACAGGGTATTGTTTGCATAATGTTTTGACCATGCATGTTTAAACAACACCTGGGTGGATCATTAATACCCCAAGTACAGTTACTGAAATGGCTGTTTTAAAAAAAAATCTGTCTTTTTAAGATCTTTCAACCACTGAACTAGTTGGCTAAAATTAGAAAAGCAGGAAATATCAAAAGTTGAGAGACATGAAGTCACTAAAGCTCTCATATTGAGGGTAATTGGTACACCCACTTTGGAAGCAATTTGAGAATATCTATGAGTTGAATATGTGTATGCCTGAAACTCAGCAATTTTACTCTTGGATATATAG
>NW_007019297.1:0-978 GCF_000164805.1 Carlito syrichta
CTGCTTGCTTATTTGCTTGCTGGTAGGACGAAATCCCCATACATCTAGTGTCAGAAGCAACTTGGTTGAATTTAGAGTCTATCATACTCAGTGATTCATCACAGAAACAAAGAACACAGTACCATATGTTCTCACTCATAAGCAGACCCTGAACAATTAACATAATACTGAAAGAAAAGGATTGGCAGTAGCAGAAAACAGCCAAGGGAGGGGGAATGGAATTGGCAGTTGAGGAAAACTGTGAGGGGAGCACACCTCATCAACAAGGGTACTTGCATAATGAACATTTGTATACCTAACCCTGAATTGTACCCCACATCTTTAAAATAAAAAACATAAAAGTTTTTTGAAAAAGAGTATAATGGGAGAAACTGAGTTTATTTTTTCTACTCACTTGGGAAATCAGTCTTCAAAGACAAACAAAAGATGTCAAAAGTTATGGTCACTTAATTAAGCCATGTGTTAAGAGTTGAATTCTAGATAGTCAATACAAATTACTCTAGCAAGGTCTGTGTCAACTCATTCTTTTTTTTTTTTTTAATTGCTGCCATATAAACTTGACAGCCACAGATGTCTAGATTTACAGGGCCATTCTCTCTCTTTTTTTCTTTTTTTTTTCTTTTTGAGTTGGAGTCTCACTCTGTCGCCCAGGCTGGAGTGCAGTGGCACACTCGCGGTCACCCCAGTGTCGACCCAAGGGGCTCCGGCAATCCTTCCACCTCAGCCTTTCAAGTAGCCGGAACTACAGGCGCATGCTACCACTCCCGGCAAATCTTCTAGTTATTGTAGAGACAAGGTCTTGCCAAGTTTCCCGGGTTGATCTCAAACTCATGGGCTCAGCAATCCACTCACCTCATCCTCCCGAAGTGCTGGAATTACAGGCTGAGCCACCGAGCCTGGCAAACAGAGCCATTCTCTTAAGATACTGAGTGAATGACACTATCAGCTCTCTTGAATTTAGGGTCTAAACTTGCTAAC
>NW_007019298.1:0-1062 GCF_000164805.1 Carlito syrichta
TGTGTGCTGCAGTGTCATCTCCTTGCTATGACAATTATTCTTCACTGCTGCCTGCTGGAGCACCTCATTCCCACTCTTTCCCCTTCATCTGTGTTGCTTCAACTACAAGGCCTTTGCGTACGAGAGTGAAACGTCCGTGTTTCACAGATAGAAATCTGCAATACACAGTGCCCGAATGAGTCACATAAGTACTCCACCGTGACGAGCAGGAGACCATTATGTTTTTATGGGGAGTATTCTCAATAGTTTTTCCCTACTGCATTTAAAACTTATAAGCACTACCAATACTCAGCCGTTTTCATTTGTGAGTAAGCACGGAGAGCCTGTGAAACATGTGTTGAGGCGGGGACTTCCTATGGACATGTTCTTCAAGCGTGCGCTGCGCTGCTATTCATTGGCAGTCTGTGTGAAGCTGGCTTTGTGCATGTTGTCATCCCTGATTCCAAGACCTTCCCTGTATATACACCATAGTAGTCCGGGAACATTTGGGGAACAGAGTGCAACTTCATGTGCTGCACTCACTGGAACCAGATCTCCACAGCCGTTGGTATCAAAGCATGCTACATTCAACGGGGAATGCTGAGATATTTTCTCTTTCTACACGGGACTTTAATACTGAAAGCAGTGACTCTGTGGTTACATTTGCCAAGATGGCTTGCAAGCCTTTGGTGTGACTGCAGAAAATAAGAGTCTTCCATGGTGGGCGTTCCTCAAAACTGCTTCTCCCTGAATGTGCCAACAAGTATTATACTGGCTTTCGCTTCTGTGTGAGGCCTGATTCTCACTGTTTCTCTTTAAGGTCTATTAGACTACACTGGGAGCATATGCCTAGCAGAGCTGTATGAAATGTTTCCTACATAAAAATGCACAACTCCCTGGTGCCCCACTGAGTGAAATGACCGACACACTGTTATTTTTGGGAAAGACTTATTGGTTCACCTATTGAGTTGAAAAATGTTTTCGATTTTACTCGTCCGTCTTCAGTCAAAGCATTTGCTCTTTCGTGAGCCTTTACCAACAAGACCTGACAGGCTTTCGCTGGCTTGTTGTGAGTGGGTATCA
>NW_007019299.1:0-1810 GCF_000164805.1 Carlito syrichta
TAGTTACTTTGTTTAGGCGAATTATTATGTGTCTGGGAGTTGGTCTTCTCGTTTGTGTCTTGCAGGGGTTCTCTGAATCTCTTGTGTTGAATTTTTTCATCCTTAATGAGATGAGGGAAGTTTTCTTGAATGATTTCATGAAATGTTTGTTCCAGTGTGGCTTCGGTTTCTCTTTCTGCCTCAGGAAGCCCAATTATTCTTAGGTTTGGTCTCTTGAAGTGATCATTCATCTCTTGCAGGTTTTGTTCTGTCTTTTTGAGCTTCTTTTCTATGCTTTCGACAGTTTGGGTTAGTTCTGTGTTTTGGTCTTCGAGCTCTGAGATTCTTTCTTCGGCTTGGCTGATTCTGCTTTCCATGCTTATTAGTCTGTTGTTCATTTCCATCACAGTATTCTTTACTGCTGTCATTTCTGACAACAGCTCCTTCCTATTTTCCTCTTGTCTCTCCTCAATTTTTTAAATTCTCTCCATTAATGTCTTGATGTCTGGGTTTGTTGCATGTAGCCAGTCATTCTGGGGACTCTTCATTGTCTGTGTTCCAGAATCTGTTTTCTCATTGTCTGATCTCCCAGGGGTCTGTGTAAGACCTATATTCTTCTTTTGGTTTTTCTTCATTTGTGTGGTTTTTCCCCCTCCTTACTTTTTCCTTCCCTCCACGTCACCGTCTTCTTTAATTCTGTTATTCAGGGGTAAAGGGATTGGCTTTACTTCTGTTTGTTCAATCTCCTATTCTTTATGTATGTCCTCTTACTTTGTTCAATTCTTAAGTTGCACTGTAGGTTGGAGGTGGTCCTTTTTGCAGTTTTGAGATGTACTTAAGGGGAGAGCTGTGATTCAAAATCTGTCTGCAGGTCCTGGTATTCGCTGACAGGCGTGTGGATAATGTGGAACCCACTTCCCACTGCCCTGGAATCTTTCTAGGGCAGTGGGGCTGTAGGTTTACTCCCTGAAATAAAATGTGGTTAGCAGAGGGGAGAGAATGGAGCAGATAGTGGGTTGAAGAGGGGAGTGGAGAGATAGAGGAGTAAAGGGGGAAACAAACGAGTGTGCCAACAAATAGAGAGAGAGGCCTATACTGAAACAGATAAAAACAATAGACCACAGCTACAGTCGAACCAACTCTCATACAAACAAAAATAAAACATATAGTGATGCTAACATACCAGCTATCCAACCACCTTATTAGTGTGCTGCTCCTCTATACAAAGACATGGTTTACAGACAGAATAAAAGAGAAGAAAAGGAAAAGGAAAAGAGAAAAAAGGGAACAATAGAGTAGGAATAGAATTAAGTCATTAAACTAATAGAATCAATGAAGCACACTCTGTGACATTTCGTTTAGGTCCAATGTCCTTTCAGGTCTGATTTCTCGTTTTTTTTTTTTCAAGCTGGTAAATTAGTTTGCAGTTAGGGTCAGTTCCCCTGATCTGCTGTGAAGGACAGTTCAGATTAACCTCGGTTCAGAAGTTTGGTCTATGTCTTTATCAAGGTTGTTTCTCCCGTTTCGGTGTTGTTACCTTGAATCGCCAGCAGGTGGTGCTATCTCATCTGCTCGCCCCAGAGGGGTTGGGGCCGGACAGGAACAAGATGGCTGCCTGCCTCCGAGCAGGCAACAGGAGCCCCACGCCGGGTGGGCAGGACAGTCTCCGTCGCAGGAGCGGTGGCAGCGATCCCAGCAGATTTTCCCTGAAGCGGTTTGGTGTGGATCTCCTCCGGCCGGGTTGTGATGAGCTACCCGTGCCAGAGGCCGCGGCAGCCGCGGCGGTGGCGGCGGCGGGAGCGCTAGTGGGGGGAGGGGCTGCGGCAGCGGG
>NW_007019299.1:2012-15641 GCF_000164805.1 Carlito syrichta
CAGATCTCCCTTGTAGAGGGCTTCAGACACCGGGTTGCCCGGTCGCCATCTTCTCTCCACACCTCCCTGCATTTTTAATACGCGGATTACATCAGTGCAGGGGTGCATGGAGGCACTCTACATAAGCAATGGTATGCATACATGGAGGGAGTGTGTACAAATTTCTTTTTATTAAGGGGGTGTACAAGGAAAAACCTGCAGACCATTGCATTAAACGAGAACTGCTTTTTAACTTAACAGGAGATGCCAAGCGCCTAGGATGCAGCAATGCTGCACAGGTCCCAGAGCGCCCAGTGACATGAGGTCCCCGTCTGGTTTTCTGGCAGATACACTTGAATCAACTTCTTTCCAGCACATGTAATGATTTTAAGGTAAAGCTGGGGTCCCCCTGCTTCCCAAAGAGCTGGAAACCTTCCTGTTTGTCTGCTCATAGCCCCTTGAGGAGCAGAAATATAAGTGGATTTCCAGCGCTTGGAGACTTGTAATGGCAACGACACAAAACACTGGTGGCAAGAACTCAAGCGTGTGGGCATGCTGTTCCGTGAGTTCCCTCTGCTCACCTCGCATGGCTATCAGACCCCTCCTCATGCTGTTGGCCATCCACAGACCCCCGTGGTGGAGACTCCCAAGCACCGGCCAGCCAATGACACCAGATCTGCCTCCCAGTCATGGTCTCAGGAGCATTCTCAAATGAGACGCTTGCTCCTGTCTTCCATACTGGCAGCTCCCAGGCAGAAACTTAAAGCTCCCGAGGTTGGCTCTAAGGAGTATGACTCCTCCTGCAAGCTCTACCTCTGAGCCTGGTGTAGTCAAGCAACAGACTTGTATATCCCACTTTTCTCGTGACGATTCTACTCACACACAAAAGGCATCTCAAATCCAGCATGTGTAAAGCAGATTTCTTTTCAAATTCCTTTATTTTTGACTCTTTATATGAACATTTTCAAGCACACTAAAAGGATATGTTGATGACGTTTACTGAGGGGGAAACAGTTTGTAAGGGAATATAAAATAGTCTCATCTGCACGTTGTCAAGTCACAAAAGCAAAGTGTGGAACATACTTGGGCGTGTTATATACCATAACCTCATCCAAGAAAGAGGAGGGAAGGCAGATAACGTGGGCTCTCTCAAGACTCATGTGGAGATTCCTAATTACAAGGAGCGACCAAGCTGGACCATGCAAGACCCTACATTCATCCATAGCTCCGTGGACCCAACACTATTTCCTGCATTATGAGAGTAAGACAATGGAAAATCATTCCCACGCCAAACTCTACATCACGAAGGAGCCAGTGCGACCCAAGAACCACAGAAGCACTTCCCGGGCTGACTTCTTAGACATCTGTCACTTTCCATTTGGTTCTGGAAGCTCTAAAAGCCGCCAGTGTCATCCTAGGAAATTCTGAAGTCTGCATATAAACCAACTCATCCCAGTTCTGCTCTCACTCAGAAGTGGGAGATGCAAAAGAAAGCTGCCCGCCCCAGCAGGGGAAGAGAGGGCAGGATCAATCAAGAACCACACTTCTCTTGGGCCTTGGGGACTGACTACACAGCAAGGGGCGGCTGATCCACAGAGAGTGACGGCCACTGAGGAATGAGTGTGGGAGGAGAAGGGCAGAGCACAGGCTACAAGGTGAGCAGGGGCACATGCGAGAGATGGAAACCACAGAAATGCCCAGATGGAAACCCAGGGGGCAGCCACGGCCAGAGATGAAAAACATGAGTGCCCAGCTCTGAGCCGTAGCTAAGAGGAGAATCAGTGAATTCAAAGCCAGGCCACCACGATGTCCAAGCACAATGTCCAGGCCAGCACGACGTCCAAGCTGAAACTCCAAGGGAAAAAGGAACAAGCAAAAAGGAGCACACTGCCAATGAGCTCTGGATAGCTTAAAAAGCCTCCCATTTATAGTTGAAGGCCCAGGAGATGACAGTGCAGCTGAAGTACTTTCAAAGAATAAGGAAAGGCAACAAGTCACAGATCTGTGAAGCTGAGAGAAACCCAAATGGGGGAATAAGACAGCAAGAGAAACTGGGCAGGTGAAGCCAAACCGCTGCTGGAGAAAGCCCTGAGAGCAGCCAGAGAGGGTGGAGTGCAACATTGGAGTGTCAGGCCGCACGGGGAGGTCAAGCCACACAGGAGCGTCAGGAATGGCGGCAGGCACCCAGCAAGCTACAGGAATGGAGGAGTGTCTCCATGGAAAGCTCTGGAACAAAAGTCTCGTTAGCGCCAAATTCTATGCCCAGCAAAAATATCCTTCAAAAATGGAGACTCCGCACCCATTAGGAGGACGCCCAGCAAAAATATCCTTCAAAAATGGAGACTCCACACCCATTAGGAGGACTCCCATCAAAAGAGCAGAAACAACAAGTGCAGGCAAGGCTAGGGGGAAACCCAAATCTTGCATGGCCGTGGGGAGGCCACCCAGCACAGCCGCTACAGAGAGCAGGATGGCAGCTCCTCAAAAAGGAAGGGCATCGTTACCCCACGATCCAGCAGTTCCACTTCCGGGACCAGCCCCATGTGCGGACAAAGGCACAGAAGAGGCATCTGCACGACCAGTTCACAGCAGGACGGCCGGCCCAAAGATGAAACGACCCGACGGGTCCACCCACGGACAGACAGTGACAAGATGCGGTCTCCACGCGATGGGATGTGGCCCAGCCTTGGAGGGAGGACAACAGGCAGGAACCTGAAGACAGTGTCCAAGGGAAAGGAGCCAGTCACAAAAGGGCGAGCATTCTCTGATCCCACCCGCCTGAGGGATGCGGAGGTGCCAAGCTTACTTGGAAGCAAAGCAGAGCGGTGGTCGCCAGGGATGGGGTGACAGTTAGAGGGATGGAAAAAAGAATGGCGGTCACTGGGTATTGGGGGTGTGACATTTACAGGCATGAAAGCAGAATGGTGGTTGCCAGGGGTTGGCAGGGTGTGTGTGTGACATTTACAGGGACACAAGGCCACGGCAAATGGTGGTCTCCAGGGGCTGGGAGGGAGGGTGAATACAGAGGCTAAGTGTTGCAGGGCACAAAAAGCCCTGTGGGAGCACGGGGGTCGTGGCTGCACACCAATGTGATGCCCTTTATGCCAAAGACCTAACTGTAGACTTTAAAATAATTAAAATGGCAAAACTTATGTCACCTATATTCAACCACAATTAAACGTTTTTTTAGATTGGAAAACATAGTTTATTTAGAAAGTAAACTGGAGTGGGGGTTCACCTCACCAAGGGAGGGGAGGAGGTCAAAGTTGGGAAACATGGTGACGGCCACAGTTCAAAGAGCACATGACGACACCAGAGTCCAGTAAGGCAATGGCCAAAACATTTTTTTAGAAAAGGAAAAGAACAGACTTTTTCAGACAAAAACTAAAATAATTTACTGATGTGTGACAGCAGACAGCACTTTGATTCTATACAAAGAAACACAAAAACTACAAATAAATATAGAGACTCTTTCCTCATTGTAAACAACTTTAGAAACTTGATCTGCTGAAGCAGAAAGTATTAAACACGTATTCTGTGGTTTATATCACATGTAGAAGTAAAACAGAAAAGTCACAACACGAACTGTGGAAGGAAGGAAAGGTTCTCACGTGAAACATGAGGTGAGTCGGGCTCGGTGGCTCAGCCTGTCATCCCGCACTTTGGGAGGCTGAGGTGAGTGGATTGCCTGAACCTGCGGGTTCGAGACCTGCTTGGGCAACTTGGCGAGACCTCATCTCTACAATAAATCAAAAAATCAGTCGGGTGTGGTAGCGCGTGCCTGTAATTCCAGCTACCCAGAAGGCTAAGACGGAAGGATCGCCGGAGCCCAGCAGGTCAAGGCTAGAGTAGCCAAGAGTGGCCACTGCACTCCAGTCTGGGCGACAGAGTGAGACTCCAACTCAAAAAAAAAAAAAAAAAAAGAAGCATGAGGCGGTATGACCCAAGTTGAAGGCAGACTGTGAAAAATTAAGGAATTACATCATGAACCCTAAGGAAAGCATCAGAGAGAGACAGAGAGAAGAGAGAAAAGAGAAGAGGAGAGAGAGAGAGAGAGAGAGAGAGAGAGAGAGAGAGAGAGAGAGAGAGAGAACACAGAAGTAGAATGGAATCAGAGCAAAATGTGGAAACGCCACTGACTGTGGACTTATGAGGCTTTACTGAAATCACTCACCAGGTCTAGGAGTCTCCTAGTGGAATCTTTAGGGTTTTCTAGATTTAGAATCACATTGTCTGCCAAGGGCGATAGTTTGACGCCCTCTTTTCCTATCTGGATACGTTTTTCTTCTTTCTTTAGCCTGACTGCTCTGGCTAAGACTCCCTCATGACAAAACAACTAACCCAAGTGGAGACAGGGAAAGAAAAAAAAAGGAAGAAATGAGACAAAGAAAACCAAGAAGGAACAAAATGGCAGATGTGAATCCAACCACATTAAGTAAGAGTGGTGGGAATGCCTTAGTTAAATGAGATGGCAGTAATGGACGAGAAAGCAGAACCCGACAACATGCTGTCTGCAAGAAACCTATTTAAGTAAAGACATAGACCATCAAAAGCAAAAGATACAGAAAGATGTACTTTTAAAACAAATTTTAAAAAATCCGAAGTGGCTTAATCAATACAATAAAAAAGGTATGAGGACAAGGAGTAGTATCAGGAATAGACAGAAACAGGACGTGATGACCGGCCCGTACACAAAGAAAACAGAAGACCCCTCAATGTGTGTGCCTAACAATCCACCTTTGAAATACAGGAAGCAAAACAGACAGCACTGAAAGGAGAAACCTACAGCTCACAATCACAATCAGGAGTTTCAAACTCCTCTCCAGGATATGAAACACCATCAACCATCTTGACTTAGCTGACACTTACAAAACACTCCCTGCAAAAAAGTGGAATATACATGCTTATCAAGCACAAATGGAACATTCGCCAGATAGAACACGTTACAAATCTCAACAAATTAAGATGACTGAAATCATACAAAGTATGCCTTCTAAACACAATGGAGTTCAGCTAGAAATCATAAAAGAGCCTTTTTGAGAAGCTGGCAAGATGGTGGAAGTGGAGCAGAAGAAAAGGACCTTCCACAAGGTCACCTACCACAGGGTGGACCTGGACCAGCTGCTGGATATGTCCTATGAGCAGCTGATGCATGCGGCGGCAGTGGTAGCTGAACTGAGGCCTGCGGTGGAAGCAGCACTCGCCGTGTAAGCAGCTGCGCAAGGCCAAGAGGAAGGCGCTCCCCAATGGAGAAGCCCGAGGTGGTGAAGACGCACCTGCATGACATGATCATCCTGCCAGAGATGGCGGGCAGCATGGTGGGCCTGTGCAACAGCAAGACTTTCAACCAGGTGGAATCAAGCCGGAGATAACTGGCCACTACCTAGGCAAGTTCTCCATCACTTACAAGCCTGTGAAGCATGGCCGGCCCAGCACTGGTGCCACCCACTCCTCCCACTTCATCCCACTCAAGTAGTCGCTGCCAATAAAGACACATCTGTTCAGTTAAAAGAAAAAAAGAAATCATAAAAGAAAGATAACTGAATAGCCTCCAAGTATTTTGAAATTAAATTCTCACTTATCAATAACTCCTGGATCAAAGAAATCACAAGGGAAGTTCGAAAACATTTTGAATGAAATAAAACATAAGCAGTGCTCAAAGAGAACTATGTCAGGGCAAGGTCTCAAGTAAATGATCCAGGTTTTCACCTTGAGAAACTAGAAATAAAAGAGAAAATTAAACCTACAGTAAAATAATAATAATAAAGTGCAGAAGGTAATTAAACCAATATCATAGAAACACTAGAGAAAGACCATAAAATCACATCCTGGAGCCATAAAAAAGAACAAAATCACGAACTTCGCAGCAACCTGGATGGAACTAGAGTTTACAATACTGAGTGATCTCTCACAGAAACAAAGATCTGAGCATCACATGTTCTCACTCATAAGTGGATCTTGAACATCTATTGTAATACTATAAGAAAAGTATTGACAGTAGCAGGAAACTATGGGGGGGGCAGGGAGGGAAAGGGAGGTGGGATTAATGGTAGTCAATATCTGTCTGGGGCTGGGAGGACACCCCTTATCAACAAGGGTGCCTGAATGACGCATATTGTATACCTAACCCTTAACTGTACCCCACAATTTTAAAATAAAAAATATGTTTTAAAAAAAAAAATCACAGGCTGGTTCTTTGAAGAGAGCAGTAAGAGTGATAAACATAATTTATTCAGACTTGTCTAGAAAATAAAAGAAAACACAAACAAATAAGATCAAAAATAGAAACATCACTTCAGATTACACAGATGTCACAAGTATAATATAGTAATACTATAAACAACTTTATGCTGATAAATTTGGAAATTTAAATGACATAAACAAATTCCTTGAAAGGCACAAACTGCCAACACTCATCCAACAAAAAATAACCTGTGCCCATTTAAAAAGTTAAATTCGGATTGCCTGAGCCCGTGGGTTCGAGACCTGTCTGGGCAACTTGGCGAGACCTCATCTCTACAATAAATTAAAAAAAAATTAGCCGGGCGTGGTAGTGCACGCCTGTAGTTCCAGCTACTTGGAAGGCTGAGGCAGAAGGCTCGCCAGAGCCCAGCAGGTCGAGGCTGTGGTGGCCGGGAGCTGCCACTGCACTCCAGCCTGGGTGACAGAGTGAGACTCCAGCTCAAAATAAATAAATAAATAAATAAATAAATAAATAAAAAGTTAAATTCATAGTTAGAAATCTTCCCTTTAAAAGATTCACTGGTGAATTCTACCAATTAAAAGAGAAATAATACCAACGGTACCCAACTCTTCCAGAAAATAAAGGAGGAGGAGGTCAGGTAGCTCATGCCTGTAATTCCAGCACTTTGGGAGGCTGAGCAGTGAGAACTGCCTAAGCCCACAAGCTCGAGACCAGCCTGGGCAACATGGCGAAACCTTATCGCTACAATAAGTTTAAAAAATTAGCTAGGCAGGGTGGTGCATGCCTGTAGTCCCGCTGCTTGGGAGGCTGAGGCGATAGGATCGCCTGGGCCCAGGAGGTGAGGCTGCGGTGGACATGATCATGGTGATCGTGCCACTGCACTCCAGCCTGGGCGACAGAGTGAGACCTGGACTAAATACAAATAAATAAATAAAATAAAAGGGGAAAATGTTTCCCCACCCACTGCACTAGATCTGGTAAAAAAAACAGGAAAAAGCCATCCCAAGGAAGCGAGCTACAGGCTAGCATTTCCTATGGGCACAGATGTGAAGAGTCTTACAGAACCTCAGAAATGGAACCTAAACGTATGAGGAGATTAAACGGGTTTCCTCAGTGTGTGAGGAATGCAAAGCTGACTCATCATTTGAAAATCAACTGATGTAACTGACCACAGAAACAGACAGAAAGAGGAAAGAAGTAAAGAGACGTACCAAAAGCGTGTGGCAAAATTCCACGCCCACTCGTGTTCAGAAGCCCCAGCACTCAGGAGCGGAAATCCCCTCAACCTGAAAGCACCCTACAAGAAGCCCGCCCTCAGTGGCCGGGACGGCACGCTCCCCCCCGAGATGGAGGCCATGGCCTGTACACTGACATTCGTTGTTATTCCAGAGGTCTCAAGAGAGCAACACAAAAGCCACGAGACCGAGAAGGAAACAACAACAACAACAACTATCAGTTCATGCTAAAATTTATGTCTCTCAGCAACCCTACGTTTAACTGTTTTTTGGCTGAGACATTTCAAATTTAACAACCCGAAAATGCGTTTTTTATCAGTATTTTTTATTTTGATATTGCGGGGTACAGTTAAGGGTTAGGCATACAAATATGCTTCGTTCAGGGACCCTTGTTGATAAGGGGTGTTTCCTCGTCACCAGGCAGATATTACTACCGCTAATCCCACCTCCCCCCCCAAAAGAACAAAATCATGAATTTCGCAGCAACCTGGATGGAACTAGAGTCTATAATACTGAGTGACCTCTCACAGAAACAAAGATCTGAGTATCACATGTTCTCACTCATATAGTGGACCTTGAACATCCATCGTAATAGTATAAGAAAAGGACTGAAAATGCATTATGAACAAGAAATATAAAATAAAAACTTGTGCCAAGAAACGCTATCTAAGATATATTTATATCTAAAACATTCTTAATTTTTGGATTTTAGACTTGCTAGAATGTTAAGGACCTTTTTGTTTAAATATCATACTCAAAAATATTAAAAGTAAAAATAACCATCTAGGCTGAGCAAGCCGTTCATATATTCTTACAAAAAAATTTACATATGTAAGAGTTAAAGCATAGCAAAAAAATTAAGCCTATTACTTTTGCTTTTAAATCTACCAACCAACCCAAACACAGCGCTACAGGATTGAGTATCCCTTATCCAAAATGGTCAGAAACAGAAGTGCCTCGGATCTCCCAGTGCTCAGACTTGGAATGTGACATTCGGCAGCCCCAACCTCTCAACCTGAAATCCAAAATCTGAAATGCTCCCATGAAAATTTCCTGCGAGTGTCACGGCACTCAAAAAGCTTCAAATTTAGGAGCGTTTTGGATTTTCGGTTGTGGATGCTCACCCTATGTTTGCAGAGAATGGGACTCAGTGACCGCCTGCCAAAGGGATATGATCAAGAGCAAGGTGGAGCAGAGCCTCTCACTTGCAGAAAGGGAAAGCACCTGCCAATCCATTCGCCATAACGAAGCCACATGTTTCTTACAGAAAACAGAATTAAATTCTTTCTCTAGCACAGTTTTTTTAAAAAGCAGGATTTATTGAGAGGACAGAAAAGTTCCCACAGCGGGAGGGGACCCAAAGGGGTTGCCGCCTCTAGCACAAAATATTATCAGAGTAGAGGGCAAGTACGTTAGGGAGCTGAAATGGAAGGCTACACAACACGAGCTTCCACGGAAGTGGAGGCGCATGTATGCTATATTAAGTCACTTGCCTTTACTGACCTTTGACCAGATCTTGCTGAACTTTCAGGACAGCTCCGAGGTCTCAGTCGGTGGTAGCATAGGTATGAGGTACAGTACTCTTAGATTCAGTTAACCTCTTGGCAATGACTCTTCAAATATTGCTGGCGGGGATTTCAGTAAACGTGCCCTAAAAAAAAGAGCAATCTGTCTGTTAAACCACAAGTAGAATGAGGGGGGAACTCCAGAAACCAAGAACCTTCATAAATAAAATTCATTCTCAGTGACCTAATTTATTAATTAAAGATTAATATAAGAAAAGCATCATTACAATTTTTCGTATAAGGGGGAATATAAAAAAATCTGAGGAGTTTTAGCTATATGGGCTATAACTATAGAAAAAAGGAACAAAATTCATGTTTCAGTTGTGATGGGACATCTTATGTTACTATGTTTAAGATGATGAAAAGGGAATTACTCATTAAGTAATGAATAATTCCCCTATGGATGTGTACATATACATACATATATGTACACACAAATACAAACATACTATATACACACTATACACATACACGTGCACACACACACACAGCAAGACACATACATACCAGCAGTAAGCAGCTTTTGTTACCAATAAAGCTCAAATCAGCAATAAATCAATAAATCGACTGCAGATGTGCCTCAATTTACACTCGTCTCAATAATCCATCATAAGCTGAAAATACTGTTAACTAAAACGCATTCAGTACGTCTAATCTACTGGGCACCCCGGCTTAGCCCAGCCTGCCGTCAAAGTGCTCAGAGCACTTCTCTTCTCCCACGGCTGCAAAAGCTCCCGGTGACACAGTGTACTGCAGAGCACCAGTGGTCAGCCTCCGATCTAGTGAGAGCTGCAGCTCTCCCCCGCACTGCAAGGGAGGGCCATCCTGCTTCCACCAAACATGGGTCACTCTCACATCACAGAGCTGAAAAGCTGTAGGTGGAACCACCTTTGCAAGGACACATGGAACACTCCCCAAGACAGACCACGCTACAAATATAAAACTGATCTCAACACATTTAGGCAGACCAAAATCATACAGTGTGTTCTGTAAACACTATGGAGTTAAGCTAGAAATGATAAACGAAAGATACCTGGATAGTCTTCAAATATTTCAAAGTTAAATTCATACTTACAAATAGCTCATGGATGAAAGAAATCGCAAGGAGAATGAAAGGCTGGAGAACTTCTATGCAACTCTTACAAAAACAGCACGTGGCAGAAAACGACCATCCAAGATGCTGGACGATCTGCCAAACTATGTCTGTTTGGATGTGCAGTTAAAGAAAATCACATGAGCATCATATTCCCTAGACTTCTTACAGAAAGCAGGAATGAGATCCTAAGACCCTCCAACAACATCCCTGCGGCCACTGCGCCGGTGTGTTCCTCGAAGGAGCACAAGGGCCCTTCACTTCCATCCAGGCCCCTCCTCAGCCTCACTCTGTCTTGGGATTTCACGACAGTCACTTCAGGACCCTGGCAATAGTGCTTTTCAAATGTTACACTGGAATACACTTCCCCATCAGAAATAGCATGTTTATTTCCTTTTCTTCTTTTCATTTTTGAATTGCCCATTCGATTTTAAATACAATTGAACATCTCATACTGCTTCTGACAGAAGAAATAGCCAGAAAGGCACTTGGAAAGGGAGGTGGAGGCAGAATGGAGCCACTTGAAAGTACAGAGGTGGTCCATTGCATGCACCCCAGGAGGAAAGGGACAAGCCACTCGGTTGTAAGGTGCTTCAGCGTGACATGACGTGATGTGGTCAGCAAACAGGTCTTGTCCACAACAGGAACACACTTTAGTTACTAAAGCATGAAGAGTGTCATGACTGCGGCACACATGCATGTTGGCAGAGTTGTGGATCTTGAGGCAAGTTCAAGTCGATCATAGTTTCAATGATCTATTTGGAAGTCAGTGTAGAAACAGATCTGGTTTCTGCTAGGAAGTCTGTATGGAGTTTGCTCTGTGTCACTTCTGCCACTGCTGAGATCACATTTCCCTTACAATGTTATCTCTTTAGTGCAAGTGCTAGAACGGATCAGTAAAACTGCTCACAAAACATGTGGCAGTTGTTCCTATTTTCTCACTTGCTTAAATCTGGAAAGTAAAATTTGACTCAGAGGACATTACCATCGCGTTGGGTTGTCTAGGAGTGGACACCAGGGGCATCATTGGCCAGGGATAAGCAAGCCCCACTGTGGCCTGCACGGGAGCTGGGGCAGGGGCAGGGGCTGGTCGGGACTCTGGAACCTTGCCCGTCTGGTTCAGCTGGACCAGTCTGAGAGCATCCCTGGAGACAGGGGAAGAAGGAAGCCATGATTAGCACCCAGAGAGAGAAGAGCCTCCAGAAAAGCCAGGACGATGTGGAGGGAAGAGACAGATGTCAGGCTATGATTCCAATCAATTCCTTGAGCCAGGAGATTAATTCCTGTCTCTTACCTGGTCTGCTGATTCCTATTATTTGTGCAATGTATAATATGTGTACATTTTCAAAAGCCTAATAATAATGAGAACTTTATCAAAGTTGGGTACAGGCAGTGATTGTGGAAAAGGAAATGAGTCTTTTTCTTTTCTTTGTTTTTAATTTTTAGTTTGAAATTGTGGGGTACAATTCAGGGTTAGATATACAAATGTTTGTTGGGAGCTGGCCACGGAGGCCCACTGAGCATTAGAGATCAGGAAGGGCCGTTGACCCCAAGACCACTAGGATGCATTCGGGAGCTATTGACCCCATTTCCTCCCCCTTTCTACTCAGCACTAACCAGATTAAATTCCTGTGAGCTCAAAACATAGAAACTCTGAGATCGGGATGAACACAAGCTAACTTTAGAAGCTCATTGCTCCCATTCTTCCACAAACTGCAGTTTTGGATTTCACACAACTTACAATTCAAACTTGGGTCACAGCTAAGAGCTTTAGTATTGGTCACAGGCTTCTGGGTCATGATCTTAGGATTTACCGATATTGAATAAGGTGTAAATTGTAGGATATAGTTTTAGAAGACAGCCATTTTGTTGCAAGAATGCGGCTGGGTTACTTGCAGGTAGCCCACTGTGAACTTTGGACTGGGCCACATTCCAAACATTCTGGGATGGGCCACTTTAGTTTGTAAAGGAAGTACTTAAGTCTCTATAGAATTGTTTAACTTGGTATTAGTACGAAAAGGGTTTACAGGCAGTATGAAAAGGGTTTAAAGGCAGTCATGGATTAAGGTTTCATCAATTAGGTTATGGGATTATACCTGAAAGAACATCTGGTGGGTGGGGAATGCCCCTCACACACCCAACTGTGTATAAAAGACCCACTGTAATTCCCAATAAACGGCTTCTGCACTAGATAGGGGTCCAGTCTCTTTCTTTCTCTCTCTCTCTTTCTTCTTCCCCCCCCATTCGCCAACACCGTCTCCACCTTTGGGGTACCCTGAACCCGGCTGGAGTTGGACTCCGGCAAATGTTCATTGTGCAAGTACCCTTATTGATGAGGTGTGCCCACCCTTCCCCAGGTGGATATCGACTACTATCAATTCCAGCTATCCCCCCACCACCTCCCCACAGTTTCCCGCTACTTTCAATCCCTTTCCTACAGTAATATGGTAGTTGTTCAAGGTCCACTTATGAGTGAGAACATGAGATACTCATCTTTGTTTCTGTGAGAGATCACTCAGTATTATAAGCTCTAATTCCACCCACGTTGCTGCAAAGTTCATGATTTTGTTCTTATTTATGGCTGCGTAATATTCCATTGTGTATATGCACCACATTTTTTTATCCAGTCCTCTTTTGATGGGCAGCACGGTTGGTTCCATGTTCTTGCTATTGTGAACAATGCTGTGATAAACATACGTGTGCAGGTATCTATTTTACAGAGTGACCTGAGTTCTTTCGGGTATATTCCCAGTAGGGGGATTACGGGATCATATGGAAAGTCAATTTTTAGGAGTTTTAGGAATCGCCGCACTGATTTCCATGGAGGCTATACTAGTTTACACTCCCACCAACAGTGTAGAAGTGTTCCCTTTTCGCCACATACTCTCCAGCATCTGTTATTTTCTGAGTTATTGATAATGGCCATTCTGACTGGAGTTAGATTGTGTCTCAGTGTACTTTTAATTTGCATCTCCTTGATGACTAGTGAGTCTGAACATTTTTTCAGGTGTCTGTTTTCTTTTTTTGAGGGGTTTATTCATATCTTTTACCCACTTTGTGATGGGGCTGGTTTTTTTTTTTTTCTCTTCAGCATGTTTGAGTTCCTTATAGATCCTTGATGTTAGGCCTTTGTCAGACATGGAGTTGGCAAATACTTTTTCCCAGTCTCTGGGCTGTCTCCCTGATCTCTTGATGGTTTATTTGGCTTTACAGAAGCTTGTCAGTTTAATGAGGTTCCACTTGTCTATCTTATCTCTTATGGCCTGGGGGCTTTGGGGTTTGATCAGGAATCGGTTGCCAGTTTCAACTTCCATAAGAGTATCCCTTGCATTTTCTAAGGTTCTTACAGTTTGAGGTTTTAACATTTAGGTCTGTGATCCATTTAGAGTTAATTTTTGTGTATGGGAATAGGCAAGGATCCTGTTTCAATCTTCTGCATGTGGTCAGCCAGTTTTCCCAGCACCATTTACTGAATTAGGTTCTCCTCTCCCTAGTAGTGGGTGATGGAGGCTTTGTCGAAGATGAGTTGGTTGAGAAATTGAGGTTTTGCTT
>NW_007019300.1:0-739 GCF_000164805.1 Carlito syrichta
AGGTTTACCTCCTAATCCAGAAACTACTGCTGGAATTTTAGATTGATATTTGTAGCTTGGAATTAGGTGTTCCCAAATATTTAGGACGTATTCTTAAAGGGGATCCAGCAATATTGGATTCCGTGGCCCTTCTGGCCATTTGGGCTTATGAGTATTAGGATATAAGAGTTTGTACTTCCATGTGGCCAGGTAACTTCTGGGAGTCTTACTGAGAACAAAAAGAATCTGGGTTATTGGCGTCGCCAAACCAACAATTCTACAAGGACACATTTAAGGGCTAATCTGTAATCTGTGATTCTATTTCCACACATTCTTTAGGGTTACAGACCTCTTGGATGTGACAATTTTGTCATTATAGATTCTCAATAACCTTCTGGTCTTCTTGATCGTTGTAACCGAGAATGTGGACCTAAAAGTCCGTTGTCTTCCTCAGGACAACAAAGGGCAGATCCAGGACCCAAAGAATCTTATCGCCATATTTGTATGTAACATCGCTTTAAGATGTACCTTTTAATCCTAAAACTTGTGCTTTTCTTCTATTCAGATAGGGGCCTAGTATTTGAGGTTGCCAAATATTTTTTACGTACTTTTAAGGGTAACAGGGATTCATGGATTCAACGACCCTAGGTAATTTCTGGACATCTGCATATTTGTCCAGAAATATCCACATCACGAGAGAAAATCAAGGCATCTTGCTGGGAACGAAAAGGAAATCCGGTTCTAGGATTTTCAGTCGCCT
>NW_007019301.1:0-702 GCF_000164805.1 Carlito syrichta
TCCCACCGAGGCCTGCCCTCATGCAAGGTTTTCTGTATTTTACTTGGGTTTGAGCTCAGGGCTTGCTATGGTGTCCAACCTGGTCTCGAGCTCCCAGGCTCCAGTCATCCTCCCATCTCGGCCTCCCTGAGTGCCGAGGAAACAGTGATGAGTTGCTCAGCCATACTCGCCCCTCAAAGGTTTGAGAGTCACACCCTCCCTTTCCCTGAGGCCAATGCAAGTGGACGGCCTTAGCCTGGGGGTTTGAGACCAGCCCTGGACACTGGGCAGGAGGATTGCTTGAGCCCGGCAGGTGGAGTCAGTGGTGACTGTGAACATGCTCCTACACTCAGGCCTGGGCAACATAGTGAAATTCAGATTCCAAATAATAATAATCACCACCACCACCCCTGTCACTCACTGTGAGAAGTTGCCCTCAGGTATGAGAGGGGAAATGCACTTCCACCCTGTCATTCATGTGAGGTTTCAAAGGTGGCCACTGGGTACTTCCATCCAGTGCCTTTGTCCATGCGTTCCAGAAGGTCTGCCTCCACCCTCTACACTTGTGCTCCATGGCAAAGGTGCATGTGAGCTCACAGAACAGGCGGCCCCGAGTTACAGTGGGCCCTTGGGCACAGAGTGATCAAAGCGGGGTAGCAACTCTGTAGGCAACCCAGGTTCTGGTCACCCAGTCTGCCACCTTTGGGGAGGGAGGGCCGCTTT
>NW_007019302.1:0-421 GCF_000164805.1 Carlito syrichta
CACAGGGTGACTGGCTTTAGAGACAGAAAAAATGGGATTGGGGGAAAAAATTTCCCTGGGTGAGGAATGTGTCCCTGGCTTTTCTTGGCAGAAGGTTCTTGTTGCTGAGTCGGAGGGCCAGTCAGCCTGGGGCACATTTCTCAACTGAGATAGGAATGCCAGCAGGTACTCGGCCAGGGCGGGTTGGGAACTATCATAACAAAGCAGGGGCAGCCATTTGGGGGTATTAGGGCTGGAAGGTGCCGAGCTTGGGGAACCCTAACATGTGGGGGAGCAGGGGTGAAAAACAGGGCAGAATGTTTGCAGGATAATGTATTTCTCTTTCTTTTCTTTCTTTCTTTCTTTCTTTCTTTCTTTCTTTCTTTCTTTCTTTCTTTCTCTTCCTTCCATCCTTTCTTCCTTCCTTCCTTCCTTCCTTACT
>NW_007019303.1:0-538 GCF_000164805.1 Carlito syrichta
AAGTCTTGTGATGGTACATGATTTGTAAAGCGTGTTACACATCAATGAATTTGTATGCCCCCAGCAAGTAATTGTCACACTGCTGGAGATTATAGAAAATGGTATATAAGTTGGAAAAAGTTTGAATAAAATTGGCTTCAGTCTTGGCCAGACTGTTCCCAGAAGAGCTGCCTCCGTGTGGTTTCTTCTCTCCGTTCTGATTCACCGGTGCGGTCCTAACCCCCCCCTGGTCAGTGCAGGTCACCGACAGGCACTGGCTCCAACTTTCTGATTTTACTATTCAGGGACCATATCTTCTTTCTGAACTTGAGTAGATCCCAGACCCAGACCCATGTACATAGGTACTTCGACCCAATCCATAAAAATTCTATTGTAGATGTCACTTATGTAATATTTCTTAAGAAGTCCATTACGAGCCAGTCTTGATATCATAGATGTATTACAGAGTGGACACACAGACCAGCTTTTATGGAAAACATACATTATTATAAAAGACAGATTTTTTTTTTTTTTTTTTTTTTGAGTAGAGGTTTCACTC
>NW_007019304.1:0-605 GCF_000164805.1 Carlito syrichta
GCGCAGACCAAACCTCCGCTCTATCCGGTCCTGCCGGACTCCGAGCAAGAGGATTTGTTTTTCCCCCCACCTTACCCAAGGGTCCCCTCGGCACCCCCGGCACCCGAAGGGAGTGCCGCGGAGGGGGCCGCTGGGGAACCGGCTCCTGCGCCCCGAGCAGAGGAACTCCGGTGCGGACCGGCAGCAGGAACGCGGGGACGCACTGGCCGGGGAGCCCCAGCGCCGGAGGAGGGACCTGCAGACTCCACCACGCTCCCCCTCCGTGCTGTTGGGCCTCCGGATGAAACTGGAGAGCCGCCCCTTCACTATTGGCCGTTCTCCACCTCTGATTTATATAATTGGAGAACGCAAACGGCTAAATTCTCTGAAAATCCAAAAGATTTAACTGACCTGTTACAGAGTATTCTTTTTACCCACCAGCCTACTTTGGGATGATTGCCAAATGGTCTTAAAAGTTCTCTTTACAATGGAGGAAAAGGGAACGTATTTCAGACGGATGCCCGGAAATTGGTTCTTGGGGGAAGACAGGCAGCCCGACCCATAATCCAGATAATCATCAACGCGACAGTTCCTTTGTCTCGTCCGGCATGGGACTTCAACACGGC
>NW_007019305.1:0-752 GCF_000164805.1 Carlito syrichta
TTAGTTGATAATGCTTCTTCCTCATACTGTCCTTTTCTGGTTTTGTTGTCAAAATTACATTACTTGCCTAACTCGGAGTATTCTAACTTTTTTAGTACTAGAATAGGCTGTATGAGATAGGGAGCATTTGTTTCTTAAATGTTTGCTGAAGTTTCCATCTAAAACCTTGGAATTTAAGGTAACAAAACTTTAGTTGTTACTATTCAGATTTACTATTTCATCTTACATTTTTTGAAAATATTTTTATAAGATTAATTTTTATCTATGTTTTTAAATTTACTTACATAAAATATTCACAGCATTCTCTTGCTTTATTTGCTATTGCATGCTTTGCTAACTTTGTTTAGCATATTTATTACTATTACTTTATCTAGATTTCCTTTTCACTTTTCTAATTTATTTTTTGTTTTTTTGAGTTGGAGTCTCACTCTGTTGCCCAGATTGGAGTGCAGTGGCCACTCCCGGCCACCGCAGCCTCGAACTGCTGGGCTCCAGCGATCCTTCTGCCTCAGCCTTTCGAGTAGCCGGAATTACAGGCGCAAGCTACCACGCCCGGCTAATTTTTTGATTTTTTATAGAGATGAGGTCTTGCCTGCCCAGGCGGGTCTCGAACCCACGGGCTCAGGCAATCCACTCACCTCAGCCTCCCAAAGGCGCAGGATTACAGACTGAGCCACCGAGCCCGGCTTTTAATTTCTTGAAAGAAATACTGCTAATAATTTGCACATTTTTTTTCTTTCTAATATGAGTCT
>NW_007019306.1:0-547 GCF_000164805.1 Carlito syrichta
GATATCATGGACTCCAGCGATCCTCCTGCCTCAGCCTTCTGAGTGACTGGGATGATGGGCACCTCGACCCTGGACCAACTGTTTGGATGGGTGTGCAAACAGGGTCTCCCTACGTGACCTGGGTGGGCCTTGGGCTTCTGGGCTTCTCCATCCTCTCGCCTCCCTTGTCAGGTCTCCTGGTTCATTTTTGACAAAGGATCATGACCAGGTTCTGGGACTCAGCCTCATCATCCTAGCACTTTGGGAGGCCGAGGCCAGCGGCCAGACTGAGCCTATGGAATGAGACCCACCCAGGCACCTTGGTGACACTGGTCTCTACCCTCCATCCCAAATGAGCCAGGCATGATGGCATGCACCTGTCATTCTGTCTCCTCTGATGGCTGGGGAAAAGATCACGGTAGCCCAGGGGGCGAAAGCTGCTGTGGTCAGAAGCGAGCCACCACCCTCCAGCTTGAGCTGTGGAGTAAGACTCGACTCAAAGAAAAAAAAGGAAAAAGGAAAAAATAGCATCCATTTGTGTATGGAGATGGGATCATCATGAAAAGAC
>NW_007019307.1:0-1584 GCF_000164805.1 Carlito syrichta
CAGAGAATATATCTAAGACCTGGCAAATCCTCCTGGCCACCTTGCTCTACATTTTGGGTGAATACGAAGAAGCATATTAAATTTGCCAAGAATTGTTAGCAGTCTATTTTCAGCATGGTAGTCACAATCAGTAACATACTGGTCTGCTGCTTGAAAGTACAACTAACTTTCTCTGTAGATTTGTCATGCCCGTGGCAGACCATGAAGTTGATGATATTGATAGATCATTTTAGTTTGGTAATTCAGGGTAATTAAATTTATAGAATAAATTAGTTTGTGTTTTGTTATACAGGCCATCATCTCTTTTCATGAATGAATTCACAGCTCACCAGAACATGGTCGAGTCTAATAGATACTAAAATAGAGATTCATGGCTACTAATAAATTTTCTGCTCAATTTGAATGTAAACACATCTGAAAATTAAGACAAATTACAATCAGCAGTTATCGCAAAAAACAAGCTGTTGAAAATGAACGCTGTAAGCAGAAATCATCTAGTTCCTAATCGTTTTGAGTTTTCAAATCTATCAATATTAATGTTCATGTTCAAGATGTCATTTTAATTTGCAGAAGTGTCTGAAAATTTGCATTTGATTAAGGAGTGTTGAATGTTTAATTATTTACTTTCAAGTTTAAGTTAAAGAAGGGACTTTATTTTTACTTTGTTATCCCTTTGAAGAGATATGTTTTGTTTTAATCCTTTGGAATAACTGGTAATGATATTTACTGTTTAAGATAGTCTTACATTTCAGATGGCACAAAGAATATGCTTGTCTTCATCAAAATTATTAGCCAAGAGAGGTAAAATTCCTGACTTTTAGTAGAGAGAGGTCTAAATATTTATGTTTCAAAAGTTCCTATGGTGACTGACATTTCAGAACCCACATTTATATAATTTATAATTATAGTCGTGCCATTGTGTACAAAATCGTGATAATTTCTGGTCTTGATAGGATTCATTTGCTCTTTTAATCACCACTCTTCTGGGCTTCTTTCCAGGATCTGTATTGTAGGTGCTTTCATAAAGAGTAAGACAGGGTCTTGGTGTTCCCTGAGATGGCTTGTGTTCTCAAATGCTCTGACACCACATATGCCATTTTTCTCCTTGTCCTGACAGTCTTTATTTTTGATGCCAATGGTTAACTCTAGTTTATGTTAGCAGTAAAAGGAATTGAAACTCAGTCATAACTTTTCAGCTCACTACCAAAGACTCTCTTGTCTCTGTACCCTTACACTAAATTTATGCTTTATTTTTTAACCATGAGCTTTTCTGGGTACAGATTTCTATGTAAGTGTGCATAGCAGACCCACTTGAATGTATTTTGGGAGTAATCATCTAACACCACATAATCCTGTGTTTTATTAAAACCAGTTTTTCTTGTGGCAGTTCCAGAGATATAGTTTAGGGAAATTAAAATAATGAGTTACTGCATACATGTTGATAAAGTAGTCTTCTAATATGATGGAATGTCTAATTATAGATGCAGTATCAATTTGCCTAACAAATTAAATGCAATATCCATTTTAATCAAACTCACGTACTTTGCAAAAATGGAACCTTGATTAATCTATATTTATACTAAG
>NW_007019308.1:0-6807 GCF_000164805.1 Carlito syrichta
TGTATGCAAACAAATAGGAAAACCTAAAGGAAATCCAGATACAACCTAGCAAGATTGAACAGGAAAAAATAAAAAAACTGGAATATACAAATAGTAAGTAACAAGATTCAACCAGTAATAAAAAGTCTCCCAAAAACAACAGCAAAACGCCCAGGCCCAGATAGATAGCTTCACTGTAAATTCTACCAAACTTTTAAAGAACAACTAACACTGGTTCTTCTCAAACCATTAGCACATTGAAAAAATAATTCAGCTGGGTTCGGTGGCTCAGCCTGTAATCCCAGCACTTTGGGAGGCCGAGGCGAGTGGATTGCCTGAGCCCACAAGTTTGAGACCCACCCGGGCAACTTGGCAAGACCTCATCTCTACAATTAAAAAAAAATGAGCCGGGCATGGTAGAGCGCACCTGTAGTTCCATCCACTTGGAAGGCTGAGGTGGAAGGATCACTGGAGCCCAGCAAGTTGAGGCTGCGGTGGCCGGGAGCATGCCACTGCAGTCCAGTCTGGGTGACAGAGTGAGACTCCAATTAAAAAAAAGAAAAAAAAAAAAAAAAAAAAAAGAAACCATAATTCACCCAGTTGGGAATGGTCACCGTAATCAGGTGAGATTTCTTCCACAAATGCAAGGATGGTTTGGAATATGCAAATCAATAAATGTGATGCATTACATCAGCAGAATGAAAAACAAAAACCACACAATCATCTCAATGTATGTAGGAAAAGCATTTGATAAAATTCAGTATTCCTTCATACTAAAAACTGAAACAAGTTACATATAGAAGGAATATAGAATCAGTAATAAAGGTCATATGTGACAAACCCACATCTAACATTGCACTAAATGGGGAAATTTTGAAGGATTTTTCTCTAAGAACTGAAACAATACAAGAATGACAACTTTTCCCCCTGTAATTCAACAGAGTACTATATTAGAAATCCTAACCAGAGCAATTAGACAAGAGAAAGAAACAAAGGACATCCTAATTCAAAAAGAGAAAAGTAAATGGTGACTGTTTGCAGATGGCATGATCTTACATATAGGAAGGCTCCACCAAAAAATTCTTAGAACTGATAAACAAATTTAGTAAAGTTTCAAGATACAAAAGCAACATACAAAAATTAGTAAATTTTTATATTCCAATAACAAACTTAGCTGAAAAAGAAACTAGAAAGCAATCTCATTTATAGTAGCTATAAAAGAAAGAAATTCCCAGGAATAAATTTAACCAAGCAGATAAGAAATCTTTAAAAGAAAAAAACGATAAAACACTGATAAAAGAAATTGAAGAGGATACAAAAAATGAAAAGACATCTCATGTTTATCAAATGATAGAATTAATATTATTAAAATGACCATACTACCCAAAGTAATTTACAGATTCACTGCAATTCTTATCAAAATACTAAAGATATTATTCACAGAAATAGAAAAAACAATCCTAAAACTCATACGAAACCACAAAAGACCCTAAATAGTCAAAACAATCCTGATTAAACAGAACGAAGCTGCAGGCATCATACTTTCTGACTTCAAATATACTACAAAGCTAGAATAACAAAAACAACATGTTACTGGCATAAAAACAGACACATAGAACAATGGAATAAAATAAGAACTGAGAAATAGATCCATGTATTCATAGCCAACTGACTTTCGACAAAACCAACAAGAACATGTATTGGGGGAAGAAGAGTCTGTCTAATAAATGGTACTGGGAAAATGAAATATTGAAATGCAGAAGAATGAAACTAGACTTTTATCTCTCGTTATAAATAGAATTCCATGACTATGAAACTACTAGGGAAAAAACAAAGGGAAAACACTTCAAGATACTGGTCTGGGAAAAGATTTTATGGAAAAGACTTCAAACACATGGGCAAAAAAAGCAAAAATAGACAAATGAAATTATATCAACTCCAAAAGTGTCTGCATAGGAAAAGAAACAATCAACTAAGCAAAGAGACAAACTGCAGAAGGTAAAAAATATATTTTCAGACTATTCACCCAACATCCAGTAAGAATTTAATGTCAGCATGTATAAGGAATCCAAGCAATTCAACAACAGCAAAAATTCAGTTTAAAAATGGGCAAATAATCCCCAAAAAACAGTTTACAAAAGAAGACATACAAATGACCAATAAGAATATTAAAATTGCTAAACATCACCAATCATTAGGGCAATGTAAATTAAAACCAAATGAGCTATCATATAATGTCTACCTGCTCAGGATGGATATTATAAAAAATAATAATAATAGCATATGGTGGCAAAGATGCAGAGAAAGAGGAACTCTTATACAATGATGGTGGGAATGTAAATTATCACAACCATTAAGGAAAACAGTGTGGATATTTCTCAAAAAACTAAGTATAGAACTACCATACGAGCCAGCAATTCCACTACTAGGCATATATCCAAAGGAAAGGAAATTAGTATTCCAAGATATATATCTGTATTCCCATGTTTATAGCATCATTATTCACAATAGCCAAGATATGAAATCACCTTAAGAGTCCATATGAATGGATAAAGAAAATGTGGTATATGCACACACTGGAACACTTTTTAGCCAGAAAAAAAGAATAAAATCCTGTAATTCAGAGCCACATGGATGATCCTGGAGGACATTACATTAAGTGAAATAAACCAGATACAGAAAAATAAATATATCTCACTCGTGTGGAAGCTGAAAAAGTTGATCTTATACTAATAGAGGTAGAATATAATAGTGGTTACTGGAGACTGGGAAGGGTAGGTGGGAGGAAGAGATAGAGAGGTTGATTAACAGACATAAAATTACATCTAGATACGAGGAGTCAGTTCCAGAGTTCTATAACACCGTGGGGTTATAGTTAACAATAATCGATTGTCTATTTTCAAATAACTGAAAGAGAGGTGATTGGATATGCTAATTGCCCTAGTTTGATCACTACACATGTATAACGACATTTGATATGAGTGAAAGTACCCTGTTTCCTGCATCTTTCAGTGCCATAGAGACCACACTCCCAATTCTCCTCCCACTGTTGCCTTCCGGAACAGGCAGAAGGGTGGCTGGTCAGAGACCTTCCGTATGCATCAGGCATCATCAAGAGCCTTAGACATGCCAACCTCTGGTTACTTCTGAGGCAGCCTCTCCTTCTTCTTGGGCATGTGGTCATAAGAGATGCCACCAGTCTACCCCAACTATCTCACCTTAGCTTTTCAACAACACATGCCAAAAGATGCCTCAGTTTCTTCATGTGTAGAAGCAAAGGGGAGGGGATGGAAGTTGATCATGAATTATACCAACATTTTCTTTCTTTCTTTTTTTTTTTTTTTTGAGTTGGAGTCTCACTCTGTCGCCCAGACTGGAGTGCAGTGGCCGCTCCTGGCTACCGCAGCCTCGACCTGCTGGGCTCTGGCAATCCTTCCACCTCAGCCTTCCGAGTAGCCGGAATTACAGGCATGCGCTACCATGCCCGGCTGATTTTTTGATTTATTGTAGAGATGAGGTCTCGCTGCCCAGGCGGGTCTCGAACCCTCAGGCTCGGGCAATCCACTCACCTCAGCCTCCCAAAGGTGCGGGATTACAGGCTGAGCCACCGAGCCCGGCTCAACGTTTTCTTCATGTCACCCTGCATATCACCTTCACAATTTTTCCCTGATCCAAATATCACTAGCAGGGTTATTTGTTTAATGCTTATCAGCGGACAAAGTCATGGGGAACTGACAATGGAAAGTCAGTTCAAGAACATGCCAGTGGGTGGCAGGATCAAAACGAATGCTGCAGATGCAAAGCCATGCTTAATATAGCACCCATTGTTTACAGCTCTGCAGCTGTTGTTTACAGCTCAGCACCACCCTTCCTCCTCACCTGCTATTTGTCTACATCTTCTGCTAGGTCCCCCAGGAAAATAACAGATGGTCACATCATGTCATGGGGATGAACTGGGGTCTCCTGAATACTCAAGTTTGCTGGGCCAAGTCCCCAAACCCTTCCCTCTTGCCTCATGGAATCTGAATTCTTGTCTGAACTTAGGAAACAGAAAGGATCCAGATCAGGTTGCCTGGGACCCAATTTGAGGATTTAAACCCCTCAACTGTCAAAAATTAATATCTAGAGACAAATCTCTGAAATTTAATATTTTATTGGGGAAGAAAGAATTGCAGTCTGGGGCATACACACAAACCGGGTGGTCTTTGGTTTGTATTATACAAGGGACAAAGAGAAGGTTGAGGACTTTACAAAAAGAGAGAAATGTTTCATACTGTTCTCTGAGAAAGCTCACTGGCACACAAAAGGTTCTGAGCAGCTGGCAAACTTCGACCAGTAAGCAATGGTGACAGGAAAAACTAGTCTTAGAATTGTAGCCCATCCTCCTGTCCTTTCAGAAGCCATGAGGTAAATTACAGATTACAGTGCATGGTTCCAGTAGCCAGGCATGCAGAAAACAACATTCTTGGAGCCATGTTGTGTGTCCTGAGTGCTTTATCCCTCTGGGATCTCAACTCTTAGTCGTGACACAATTTGTGCGACTTTCACACAGCCAACCCTCCAGCATTTGTTTTTACAGAAAATATTTATATTTTATTCCAAATATCTTATAATGTTCCTTTGATTAGCATTGGTTTTCAGACAGGAGAGGATTGAATGGTTATTGTTTTAACATAAGTAGTGAATATAGTAAACAAGTTAGTTGAACCCAAATCACTGTGTATGAGACATTTTGTTTATCAGAAGGATTTTTTTCTTTCTTTTACTTAAAAACATTTTTCTGAGAATAGAGTATGGTTGTATTATCATAGATAAATGTCCACTTGAGCAATTGAAGAAACAATTTGCAAGGAGAAATAATACACTTACCCTCCAGCATTTTAAAGCATAAACATTATGCTAGGCAGAAATGTATAGAACATAATAACCTGCTGCTGGCAAGCTGCAGGTTAATTGGGTAGATGATATTAAAGCTATTGTTATTCATGAATGGAACAAAATAGGACATAACTGCTAAGTGACATGATAGAAAGCATGAAAAATATAAAGTTTCAGGGGAGATGAATAGAACAGCTAGTTGGACCCTTCTTTCCCGCTGCCCTATTAAAATACCTATACAAACACTCAACAGGAGAGAAAATTTAAGCAGCACCTGATATTAATAATAAAAATTGGATATATGCCAAGATCTCCAGAAGGAGTCTCTAAAGATTAGCAGATGATGGATAGACAGAGTTTGTATCAGTCAGCTAGGACTGTCATAACAAAATGCCACAGTCTGTGTGGCTTAAACAACAGATGTTTCTATCTGACAATTCTGGAGGCTGGAAGATGAAGACCGAGGTGTGAACAGGTTTGGTTTCTACTGAGGCCCCTCTCCTAGGCTTGCAGAGGCCTCTTCTCTTTGTACATCCCTGGTGTATCTCTCTGTGTGTGTAAGGATACCAGTCACATTAGATTAGGGCCCCATCCTTATGATCTCCTTTAACTTAAATTACCTCCTTGAGACCCTGTCTCCAAATACAGTCACACCAGGGGTTTGGGCTTCAATATATGAATTGGGTGGGGGAGGGTAAAACAATTCAGTCCACAGCAGAGTCCCAATCAACTCTTCAATTTTGGCAGAGAAAACTGCCTGGAAGGAAAATAGAGAAGACATGAGAAGGGAGGGAAGAGAGAAAAGAGAAAGTGCATTCGTGATTGAATTGGGGCCCTTTCCTGAGTCACAGCCCTATTGATAACTTCCAACGTGGAAATGGGCAAGAAGGGAAGTGACCCTGATGAACAAGGTTGCCCAAAGCAGAAAGGCTTTGGAGCTTGAAGCCAAATGAAAAATCTGTCTCAGATAAGAAGCTGTCACAAGTATCTGAGAAGCCGACTTCAAAGGCAAGAATACAAATTTATTTCAGCCACACAGCACTGAACTAACCAGGAAATCAGCTAGCAGGGAAAGGTTCAAGAGTGCTTCAAAAGCCTCTCTCTACAACTCCATTGCACCTCTCTGCAACTGCAGTTTTAGAAGCATGTAAGACTTATGCTGAGTTCAAGGAACATGTGTTTGTTTTACTATCTAAAAGAAAATGTTACAAAACTAAAAGGCGGCCTCAAAATATACAACAAATCAGGACTCTACCTTTATTTATTCTTCTAAATGAGAACCCATAGAATCGAGGCAGAACTATTTCAGTGTGAGTCTGTCTGCATTTGCACTGAAGAGTTTTACATTTGGAAAGAAAGCTAGCGTGGCTTTTCCTATGCGTGATAGATTCAGCTTTGCACCCAAGCAGTAGCTGCAGCTGGACCCTGAAAAGCAGGCACCGCACCAGCACCTGGAACTGCAGCTGGTCCCTGGAAGGCACCCTGGGTGGTGCTGAGTGAGGTCAACATCATAGCTGTTCTTTAACACCAGCTCTAACAATTCTCTTTCAAGGATGAATAATAGAACAGAGCCAATGGGATATCTATGAAGAAATTCTACAGCACAAAGAAAAGTATTTTTAGTGACCAAATAATTCAGTAGAGAGGGATTTTCCTGAGACAAAAAGAAAAAAAAATTGCAACATATTAATTTTGTTCCCATAAGGAACTGCCTCTATTGAACAAGAAGGGGGCTTGATGAGAAGATACGCCAACAAGAAAGTATAATGAAACAAACACCCAGGGAGAAGGGGTAAAATAAACTCATTGGATGCTATAAAAGAAATACACAGCTTGGTGATGCAGAAGACAAACTGGAGAAACATTCTAGGATGGCATAGGAAATGAATAAAGAGATTAAGATAATCCAGGAAAAAGGAAAGGATAGGTACTCTAGGGTAAACAGAAGGG
>NW_007019309.1:0-454 GCF_000164805.1 Carlito syrichta
AAAGGTGCAGGCTGGATGTGCTGGTGGCCTCCTTTGAAGCCTTCTGAAAATGACAGTATGGAAACTGCCTTTTCCTCTCAGATCCCTGAGTGTGACTTCTTGCGCTGAATCGCAGGGATGGTGATGATGTGATGGTGGTGATTATTATTAATTGTTGTCAGAATCCCGCTCTGTCACCCAAGATGGAGTGCAAATCACGCTCACCGCCACCGTGGACTCCACCTGTCAGGCTCAGATGATCCTCCCTCCTCTGCCCTGCAAGTGGCTGGAACCACAGGCCTGTGCCACCATGCCCGCATAATTGATTAATTTTTATGGCCAAGACGAGGTCTCTCCCTGTGTCCTGGGTTGTTGTCGAACCCACAGGCTCAAGCCGTCCTCTTGCCTGGGCCTCCAAAGTGTTGGGATGACAGGCTGATGTCCTCAGCCCGGTCTGTGGTTGTGGTGGTGGTGG
>NW_007019310.1:0-696 GCF_000164805.1 Carlito syrichta
TTCTGTTTAAGACTTTTAGCATGATTCAGAATATGCTGCCGTTAAGCACTAGAATTATAATGCTTGATGTGAATTTGTGAGTGAGGGCATATTTCTGATGAATGACACCATGTCTTATTTTCTTTGTGTCCTCCATACCATAGAGCAAAGGAAGGGACTTACTCACAGTATGTTCTCATTGAATTGTGTGCTAAATGATTAAAAATTAGAAAACTAAAGGAGTATGGTTGTTATCTGAAGTCATACATTTAACTTAAGTAACTATAAAAAGTGATCTGCATGGCCTTCTACAAATAAAAAGTTGCAACCTGTTTCATCTTCCAGCCCCAATTACTAGTGAAATGTTTTACTATCAAGTTTACTAAATAAAAAATTAGATTTTCCTCCTAAAAGTATTTTTAATAATGGTTTTAGCAGTGGAGCAAGCCGGGCTCGGTGGCTCAGCCTATAATCCCGCGCCTTTGGGAGGCTGAGGCGAGTGGATTGCCTGAGCCCGCGGGTTTGAGACCCGCCTGGGCAGCGAGACCTCATCTCTACAATAAATCAAAAAATCAGCCGGGCGTGCCTGTAATTCCGGCTACTTGGAAGGCTGAGGCGGAAGGATCGCCGGAGCCCAGCGGGTGAGGCTGCGGTGGCCGGGAGCGGCCACTGCACTCCAGTCTGGGCAACCAAGTGAGACTCCAACTCATAAAAAAC
>NW_007019311.1:0-343 GCF_000164805.1 Carlito syrichta
CTGGGGCACATTTCTCACCTCAGAGAGGAGAGTCAGCAGGAACCCGGCAAGTGAGCCTCAAAAATTCCCACAGCAAAGCAGGGGCAGTCATTGGGGGAGTTGGGGCTGGAAGGTGTTGATCTTGGGGGACCCTCACATGACAGGTTGTGGGTGGGGGCCTGAGGCCAAAAGGTTTACAGGAGAATGAATTTCTTTCTTTCTTTCTTTCTTTCTTTCTTTCTTTCTTTCTTTCTTTCTTTCTTTCTTTCTTTCTTTTTATTTCTTCCTTCCTTCCTTCCTTCCTTTCTTCCTTCCTTCCTTCCTTCCTTCCTTCCTTCCTTCCTTCCTTCCTTCCTTCCATTCA
>NW_007019312.1:0-698 GCF_000164805.1 Carlito syrichta
GAAAGCAGTGTGGCGATTCCTTAAAGCTCTAAAAATTGACCTTCCATATGACCCTGCAATCCCCCTACTGGGAATATACCCTGAAGAACACAAATCACTCTATAAAAAAGATACCTGCACACGTATGTTTATCGCAGCATTGTTCACAATAGCAAGAACCTGGAAACAACCATGCTGCCCATCAAAAGAGGACTGGATTAAAAAAATGTGTTACATATACACGATGGAATACTACGCAGCCATAAAAAAGAACAAAATCATGAATTTTGCTGCAACCTGGATGGAACTAGAGTCTATAATACTGAGTGACCTCTCACAAAAACAAAAATCCGAATATCACATGTTCTCACTCATATAATGGACCTTGAACATCCAATGCAATACTATGAGAAAATGACGGATGGTACTGCGAAACTATGGGGGGGAGGGGGATGGGATTAACAGTAGCAAATATCTGTCGGGGGATGGGAAAACACTTCTTACCTACAGGGTGCCTGAATGAAACGTCATTGTACACCTAACCCTTAACTGTACCCCACAAAACCATAATAAAAAATACTGATTAATGGAAAAAAAAAAAGGTAAAAAAAATAATAATAATAATCATTAAAAAGTAATTCACCATTTCTGTCTAATTATTTTTTTCACATAGAAATATGGCTACATTTTGTAGTGCGGTTTTCATAGACAGAAAGTGT
>NW_007019313.1:0-776 GCF_000164805.1 Carlito syrichta
CATAACAGAATAATGATTTTTATTTTTGGATATGCAAGACTGTTTTAAAACGGAAGAAATAAGCCCTAGCAGAGGTTCATATATATTATTCCAACAATTTAGGAGGTTGTGGTAGGAGGATTCTTTGAATCCAGGAAGTCAAACCATCCTAGGTAACACATCTCTGCAAAAATAAAAATAAAAAAAAAAGGAAAGAAATAAAAAAAAATATATTCCTTGTGGTAGCATGTAATGTAACTGTGTTACCAAGTATTCCGGAGTTGAGGAGAGAGGACCCCTTGAGTGGAGTAGTTAGAAAATGCAATAAGCCAGTCTTGGAGGTAGAGCAAACTCCTTACACAAATATAAGAGAATAAAAGAAAAGAAAGAAGAAAAAAAAAACCACCTTGAAGATAATCGTAGTTTACACTGTTGTGAACATTATATGGAGAAAGCATATTGAAAAGAATAAAGTAAATGCAATATCATTCTGTAAAAAATTGATTAGAAAAATTAGGATATTGTTATATTCCTTCGAGAAAGTTAAGATGAAAATTTCTAAATATAAATAAATTTTTTTTTTTTACCAAACAGGTAATAATACATAGAATATGCATACAACTTTTATTGTACCTTCTATTTCTTAGAAATGAATCCCTCACAGTGGAACTATTTCAAGAAGAAAATCATTGCACCTAGAGAGAGAAAATAAAAGTGTAATTATTTACAGATAAAATAGCTGATTATAGCCGGGTTCGATGGCTCAGTCTGTAATCCCGCGCCTTTGGGAAGCTGAG
>NW_007019314.1:0-970 GCF_000164805.1 Carlito syrichta
GAGGAGTAGAGGGGTGATGTCGTTTTGGGTCAAAATCTGCTGTACACTTAATGTGGTGTGGGCAGGTGCTCTTATATTATCACCCACCATGAAATAGGCAAATGCATTGAAAGAATCTCAAAACAAAAACTCGTTGAAGTAGAAAGCAGTCTCTCTCAACAAATGCTAGCTGGTACACTGATGCCAGTGTGTTCCCAAAACTCTTACCTAGCAGGGGAAGTCTATACTACAAGGGTCCTGCCTTCCAAAAATAATTGTTTTTTTAGGGGGGTCTCCACTTATAAATGTGTATATATGTATGTGTATATATATACATATATATAATATACATTTTTTAAACAATAAGTGAGCATTGTTATATACTCTCTCATCATGTGATCTCTCTTTGTTAGGCAATTATTAAAATAAATGTTTTATTTATTCCACAGTTAATTCCAATATACATAAACATATCTCTTTATGTCGGTGACCTGCACTGACCAGGGAAGGGTTAGGACCGCACCGGTGAATCAGAACGGAGAGAAGAAAACTACTCGGAGGCAGCTCTTCTGGGAACAGTCTGGCCAAGACTGAAGCCGATTTTATTCAAACCTTTTCCAACTTATATACCATTTTCTATACCCTCCAGCAATGTGATAATCACTCACTGGGGGCGTACAAGTTTCGTGCTTTACAAACTATGCATCACAAGACCACCACGAGATCTGCAATTTCCAAGCAAACAATTCAAATTCCATGATGCCTGCCGTGCTTACATCAAGGTCACAGGTGCACAATTTCAATACAAATCGTTCAAAGTGTTTTCCATAATGTTCAACGAATCATTCATATTATACTCTTTGCTCTATACCCTGATTAATACAAAAAACTTTCCTGAGTTAACTCTAGGTTCAATCCAAGTTCACTGATTCCCAATATTTTTAACAATTAATATTATCAACTTAACACTATACTATTAACCTATTACAAT
>NW_007019315.1:0-5376 GCF_000164805.1 Carlito syrichta
CCTTGTACAGACTGCTCAGATACTTGTAGAACATAGGATGTGAAATAAGGTGCAGCCCCCCTAGTTCAGCCTCCTCTTTTTGCTGATTAATATTTTATTAATCCCAATATGAGTGTATTTGAAAACCATACAATTATACCCTTAAAATAAATATGCCAGTATTCATAGTGCTATTCATTGATTGATTGGCTTCAGGCAAGTTTCTGAACTTCCTGAAAAGGTCTTCTCACCTACAAAATGGCGTCCTCAGTAGGTTCTTGGAAACTGTGATTTCAAGTGAAACAATGTGTAACAAAATCGATTTTTTTTCTGCATCAGCATTATAACATTACATGGAAGCAACACTATAGGGAAGCGATCTCATTCAAGAATCTGCAGTATGTCGTTTCATGTAAAGTTGCAATTTCCAAGAACCTACTGCCGACGTTGCGAGGACTTGCTATAGTAATCATTTCTGCTTCCTCAGATTACACGAGAAGATAGTACGTATGACACATGGCAGGTGTTCAGCAAGTGCATTTTACTCTCCCAAAGAGAATTTCTGTTGCTCTTCTACTTGGTCGTGACAGGGTTGTAGATAAGCTGTGATGTTGTGACTTGTTTACCTGAAGGAGGGAGCTGACCTAGCAGCCACAGCCCCCCTTGAAGTCCTAGTGCTTAACCCAGGAAGTATTCACTCAGTGCTTGCACATCATCTGATGCAAGTTGGGGACTCTCCTCCATCTTGCAGCCAAGCTGTCCAAAACACGTGGCCTCTAGCGTCACAGTGCGGGACTTTTCACCACCTCAGCATGACAGTGAAGCCTCACCTCCTCTTCCCATCCACTGGCCAGGACTAGCCAGAGGGCCCCACAGCGGAGGAGTCCGGGGCAGGAGAGATGCAAAGTGTTTGTGAACACCCCCTGATGCAGGGGCTTTGCTCCTTCGATTCTAATTTATTCTCTGACATAGCAGTGTGATAGCCTGTTTTTTTACTCTTCCTGTGTTCTCGTGTTTAAATTTGGTTTCTGGGTTAAGTTTTACACCTGCTGGAACTGAAGTGAGATGATCCACCCTCTGCAGTGCAGACATGCAAGAGCCTTCAGAATTTAGCAAAACAGTTTTAGATGGCTTTGTTTTTTTGCTTAAGGATGCAGGTTAAGTGTACTAAGTGTACACTAAGTGGAGAACGAGCAAGCAAAGCTTATACTGCCACTACTCTCAAGGAAATGGCTTTATTTTTATTTCTTTGAGATGGGAATCCAGTGTATAAATCAGGCCTTGATCTTGTTGGCTGAGGGATTGAGGATGGGACAGCTCCATTTAGTTAAAATGGGCATTTCCAGGGGCCAGGATTGATCCGATCTTAATTTTCCTGAGTTTGATGCTGTGCTTTGAATTAGTTTGTTGGGAAGTATTGCTGTAACTGATCACTGAATTAAAACTTGTTTTCTCATGGGTTTCTCTTTTGGTATTCCTTTCTCCTGGGAGCTTCTTGAGAACAGTGTTACCTGTTGCACAACTCTTTTTCCCCTGCAAACGTTTGATTGGAGAAAGGCATTTCCTACCTGGCATCACAGAGCATGTTTTTCTTTGGTTTTATAATCTGCACTCTAAAAAGACTCTGTTGATGGGGGCAAGGTATGCAAGACAATAATTGTGTTTGTGGAACCTTCTCACATTTTCTTAGAATGTTAATCTAGAGAGCAGCCCTAAGCTAAGACCTTGAGTCTGTGATGCTTTTTAGAGAAGATGGCTGGGCTCATTAATCCTTTGAAGTCTTTTTTTTTTTAAATCATCTATCGGGCACATACTGTACAGATGGGGGTGGTGAATACACTTAAAGCCCATATCAAAAGCTATTGAAATTTTTTAAAACATTTTTTAAAAAAGAAGTCTTTATTAAAATGATATCTTGTAGCTTGACTGATTGAAGATTGTCCTGTAAAATGAAGGGAGATAACATATCATCTGGTCAAAATTGCAGTGGTGCTGTATGGTTGCATAGCACCCTACAGTGTTCCAGCAGAATTCATGTGCAGCCACCCACTTCATTATGCCACGGTCTTTCTAGGTAGGCAGGGCTTTCCCTGGGTGCTGAACTGCCATGCTTGGGAGCGCTTTGTATCTCCTCTCATTAGTGGCATGGCTTCCGCCTTTTAGATGCAGGAAATAGAGACCACTACCAGCGAAACAGATGAAAAGGCAGGAAGCAGGTCCAAGCATAGATGAGTTCATTTGTCCATTCATCCCTTCACATATCCATTCATTTGTTTATTGCCTATTCATTAAGCAAATGGTTGTCAAGCACATGCTTCAGCCATGTATCTCCCATATGAGGTCATGTGATGTCATGTTTCAAAGTAGAATGTACACCCCTCATCAACAAGGGTACCTGCATAATGAACATTTATATGCCTAACCCCAAATTGTACCCCACATCTTTAAAATAAAAAATGCAAAAGTTAAAAAAATCAGAATGCAGGAACAGGAAAGTCACCATTTAAATGCTTGTCTAGGCTACCCATTTTAAGTTTTTCTCAGTGTTTTAATCTAGCTAGGAAAATTATATGGTCATCCTGTGTGCTTATATGGTATAGTAGTGCTCTGTTTTCTTTCTAACTTTGAAAAACAAACAAAACAGAATTGCCTGCTGATTGCATCTGGTGCCAGCCTAGATCAGGACAGTCCCCTGACTCCCAGACACATGAGTGAGCCCAGCCAAGATCAACAGCGCCTTCTGGCTGGTCATCCCTCTTACACAAAGACTTAATGGGAGTCCTAAAATCACCACAGCTCACCATTTTCCCTCTGTTGTTGGGCCTCTGGCAGCCACGCTTCAGGAGGTGTGATCAAATCAGGCTTTCAGAAGTTCTGGTTGAACTCTCTGGAGCAGCTGTAAAGAACAGATTCCAAAGCAGGAGATCCTCAGTGCAGACTCCTGCTCTGCCCCTACCTGACAGGGCACACCTTGAACAGGTTCCTTCATCTTTCTTAATCTCAGCTTTTCATCAGTAAAATAGGGATACTTGTAGCATCTACCTAATCGAAGGTGACAACATCTCTTAAGCACCCCTCCGATGCTTGGCATCTGGCAAATACCCAGTCATGTTGACTGGAGCCATGTTCACAAGTCAGGTGTTTTGCTAGGTGCCGGGCTTCAGGGATGAACATGGATCTTACCTTCAGAGAATTTTTATCCATCGAGGTAGAACCCTTATACAAATATTGATGCAAATGTGATTACAGTCTGTGAGTGCTGGAAAGGAGAAGACACTGTGCTAGGGTGATGAACAAGGCACAAGGCTTCATCTTGGACTCAGGAAAGGTTCCCTTGATGAAAGGTGGCGTCATTTCCCGGGGGGAAGAAGGAGGTCCAAGCTGATGGTTTAGTGTGTGATGGAAGTGACTTTTCAAACAGCTTAGGAAAGGATGACTTATTGATTAAATAATGCTGGGATAATAAAGGGTTGGCATTTGGGAAAAAATTCCAAGTTAGCTTTCCTGTGTTGTCCTAATATTTCTGAACATCAAAAGATATTGTAAACAAAACACAAGTAAATGATGCATTGGGAAAACTATCTGTAAAAGTGACCACATGGCTGATATCCTTAAAATATAAAGAACACTCATTAATCAGTAAGAAAAAAGTATTCGTATAATCTCTGCGAGGGTGGGGACCTTCTCTGCCCCTTTCTGCGTTGTTTCCCTGACATCTAGCTTAGTCTCTGAAAGCAATGATGAGTAATCCATTCAATCATGATAGAAATATTGGGCAAAGTACCTAGTCAGGTAGTTTATTAAAACAAAACAAAGAAAAGCAAACACAGATGGCAAATTCCCATGTGAAAATGTGAAATAGAAAAAAATGCTAATGAAGCCAGGCATGGTGACTCATGCCTGTAATCCCAGCACTTTGGGAAGTCGAGGTGGGAGATTCACTTGAGCCCAGGAGTTCAAGACCAGCCTGGGCAATAGCGAGACCTTGTCTCTGCAGTAAATCAACTAATTAGCCAAGCGTGGTGGCACACACTTATAATTCCAGCTACTAGGAATGCTGAGGCAGAAGGATTGCCTGAGCCCAAGAGGCCAAACTGTAGGGAGCTGGAGTGCACTCCAACCTGGGTGACAGAGTAAAGACCCCAAATCAGAAAAAATGCAAATGAAAGGGTCATTGGACTATCACTTTCAGTTATCAAATTGGCACATTTTAGAAACAGTGAGGCTTGTTTACTGCTGATGTGTACCATTCTTGAGTAATCTGGCAGTATGTCTTCTGAGTCAAAAACATTTATTTTGACCCAGCAATTCTATTTGTAGGAATTTGTCCTGCAGACATAATCAAAGATCTTGCAGAGATACTCATGCTATATTATTAAATAAATAAACTGGCTATAGAATAGTGGGTTGGCATAATCCCATTTTTAAAAATGTATATGCACACACATTCCACACCTAGAGAAAAGATGGAAAGGTTTATATGAAAACAACATTAATAATATTTATGGGTGGTCTATAAACAATTTTGCTGTCTTATTTATTTACCTTTTCTAGTTTTTCTTTAATGAACATGCTTAGCTTGTGGAACTTTTTTAAAAAAGATTATTTTTTCAAGAGTGAGTTTACCTAGTTGATGGAAAATATGAAACTGGTATTAGGTAGGGATATAAGTTCAGTCCAAACCTTTTTAGAAGGGCAACTTGCCATTATGTAAAAAGTTATAAAATTATGCAGCTCCTTTGATTCAATAATTTTGTGTCTGGAAACTGGAATGACATGTATCATCTCCAGGTAACAGGTTGGAGGCTCATTTGGTGGGGTGTATGTGTGTGTGTGTGTGTTTTCTCCTAGTTTTCAGAAAAGAATGTGCAGTAAAGAATAAGTGCAGTAAAAGAAGTGAAGAACTTTTTATAGGTTTCTGTGCTTATCATTTTCTGTCAAGACATAAGCCGCAAAGCTGCCAACAACAAGTGTACACTCCTTGCTACCCTTGTAGTACTCCTTGTACTTGGGCAAACCACAGGCACTTGTACCTCTCATTCTATGTGGAGAAATATTAGCAATACATTAAAGGCATGGAGGTGGGCGCACATGCAGAAAGTTCCCTTATGCCCCGGGACATTTAAGTAGCCATCTGGGGCCACTTAAAAAAATATTCTAGAACATTTTAAAGTCAGAGTCTTATATAAAATGGCAGATTGGCTATGCTGAGTACCTGTCAGTATGTCTCTTCCTTGAATGCTGGGGCATGATCCATGGGTCTGGGAATCACATGCATGAGCACATAGCCATCCTGCAAGGCAATGAAGCCGGTATTTAATAAACCATTTTTATTTAGTTATTCCTTTTTCTCCTCCTCTCTCATGACTTTAGTGAACTCTGTTACATAGTTTGATT
>NW_007019316.1:0-786 GCF_000164805.1 Carlito syrichta
GACAAGATGTGGATTGAAAAGGAAGGAACAATGGCACATAAAAGGAGAAATTAGAATTTGCAGTTACAGATTCAGATTTGAAACTGTTCTTCAAATTTAAGAAACTTAATTGTGGGCAGGTTAATTAACTTTTCTATGCCTAATTTTTTTCTTTCTGTCAAAAGATAATAGCATCTTCTACCCCTCGGGGTTGTGGTTAAGGAAAGCAGCACCTATCAAGTGCTTGGCCCAGTCCACTCCACATGATGGGGATTCTGCAAATGTTCTTTAAAAGAGATTTTGCAGTATATTCTCAAAAACTAGATAAACTGGTCTTTGGTGTAATATTCAAAGATTTTGACCTACCTTTCCTAGCTTGGTTATCTCTTAACTGCTTGTCTGTACAAACTTAATCTAGTCAGAGAAATATATTTGGTTATTTGTTCATCCAGCAGTTTCATACCAGGTTCTGTATATTGTGAATATAGTGATGAGATATCTTTGTCCACAAGGAGCACATAGTCAAGGGCATTAGTATAGAAATAAAATAAGTGAGGGTTAGAGGATGGGAGAGGGAGCAAGGCTGAAGGGACAAACCTAGACAAGAGCTTAAAGATATGAAGCCAGGACTCCCAATACTATATTGAACAGTAGGGGTGAGAGTGGGCATCCTTGTCTTTTTCCAGTTTTCAGGGGAAATGGTTCCAATTTTTGTCCATTTAGGAGTATGCTGACTGTGAATTTCTTGCGGATGGCTTTTACAACTTTAAGTATGTTCCCTGTACGCCTAGTTGTTCAAGGGTTTTT
>NW_007019317.1:0-670 GCF_000164805.1 Carlito syrichta
TATGCCAGCTGGTTAGCAGGCTGGTCAGGTATGTGGCATGCTAGTTAAGCCAGCTGGCTAGCCGCCTGACCAGCAGGGTGGCTGGTTAGTTAAGCCGGCTTGCTATACAACTGTCCAGACATCAGGCTGGCTATTTTATCCGGCTGGCCAGCATGCTAGCTAACTAGATGGCTGCCTAGTCAGGTAGCCAGCCAGGTAACTAGCTAGTTAAGCAAGCTAGCCAGCCAACTATCTAGTCAGCTAGTTAAGTCAGCTAGCTAGCTGGTTAGTTAGCTAGCTAGCTAAGTCAGGCAGCAATTCAGCTAATTATTCAGCTAGCTAGTTAAGTCAGCCAGCTAGTCAGGTTGCTAGTCAGCTCTCTAGTTAAGTCAGCTAGCAAGTCCTCTAGCTAGTCAACTAGATAGTTCAGCCAGCTAGCCAGCTAACTAACCAGTAAGATAACTAGTTAAGTCAGCTATCTAGACAGATAGCTTGTAAGCTAGCTAGCTATGTCAGCTTGATAGTCAGCTAGCTAGTTAAGTCCGCTGGCAAAATCATCTAGTTATTCAGCTAACTTGTTTGGCTCCCAACACAGCTAACTGGGCCAGCTTAACTAGTGGGCTCACTCGCTTTCCATCAGGTCAGCTAGCTAGTCAGCTTGCTCACCAGCCAACACACCAACCTCACTTGT
>NW_007019318.1:0-872 GCF_000164805.1 Carlito syrichta
CTGCTTTCATGCTTATCAGTTTGTTATTTATTTCATTCACAGTATTCTTTATTACTGTTATCTCAGATATCAGCTCCTTCCTAGTTTCTTCTTGTGTCTCCTCAATTCTTGTTAATCTCTCCATTATCGTTTTGATATCTACATTTGCAGTTTGAGACCCTTCATTCTGGGGACTTTTCATTGTTTGCATTCCAAAGTCAGTTTTCTCAGTGTCTGCTCTCCCAGGCATCTGGGAGAGACCCATACTCTTCTTTTGGTTTTTCTTCATTTCTGTAGATTTTTCTCCCTCTCCCCCTTCCCTCCCCCTCTTCAATTCTGTTTTTGAGGGAAGGTGGGGTTGCTTTTATTTCTCTTCTGCAATGACCTGTTCTTCCTTATGAGGGTCTTCTGGCTTTGTTCACTTTTCCCTCTGCTTTACAATCTGTCTATTTTGCAGTATGTGGTCTTGGTCCTGCCTCTCGCTCGGATTCCCAGGGGGCGGCCGCGGAGTGTGGTGCGGCCGGAGTCGAAGCCTGGTGTCGCTGTGGTGGGGGAGTCGGAGGTGGGAGTGAGGCGGCAGTGGTGAGGAGCGTCACGGCAGGGAGGAGGCGACGGTGGTGCCTGCAGACACCGCGCAGCCCGGGACGCCCCACAGCGCTCTTTTTAAATTTTTGATAGCTTAAATGGTATTTTGTCTGAAATTAGGATCACAACTCCTCCTTTCTTTTGTGTTCCATTCGTCGGAAAATTTGTTTCCCATCCTCTTACTTTGAGACTGTGCATGTCGTTTCTAGTGAGATGGGTCTCTTGAAGGCAGTATATTGTTGCTTGATGAAATTTTATCCATTTTGCCATTCTATGTCTTTTCGTGGTGCATTTAGTCCATTCACATT
>NW_007019318.1:2617-3974 GCF_000164805.1 Carlito syrichta
TTAGTGTGTAAAGTCACTTGAGCTCTGATCTCCAGCCTCTCCCCTTTGTTTTTGTTGCAGGCAGCTAGCCTGCTGCCTGGGAAGTCTGTGATGCTTTGTTGTCTCTGTTCAGTGTAGGGGAGGGGTTTTGTCTCCTGTTTAATGGGACGTTACCTTACAAACCGAGGTGGAGGCTCTGATAGGTGTGCAGGGCAATGCAAATCTGCCTGGAGAATGGCGGATGTGGTAGCTTCACTTTCACTTTTGGGAATGCTCATCTGGGTCTCTGGGCAGAGGCGCCAGGGATCAACTGCACAACTGGGTGCTGGATCCAGGGTGTCACCAGCAGGCTGGGGTGGAGGAGAGGGTTGGGGTTCCCTCCTCTGGAGCTGAAAGCATCCAATCAACACCTTACACAAGCTTGGGGTTCTGTTCCCTTACACAAGCTTGGGGTCGGGCGCTGAGTGCCTCCACCAGGGTGGGTGCTGGGCTCCAGAGATCCAAAGCTCCAAAGGGCAGGTGGTGGCCCTGAGTCCCTCACAGGGTACTTCACCCAGAAATGGGACCGGTCTCTCTGCAGGGCGGGCACCCAGAGCCTCCCTGGGTGACCGGCAGCTTGGTGCTGGGTGTTGGGTGAGACAATGTAGCCAGGGAGGGAGCCGAGACCCAGGACTCCTGAGGAGGCGGGAGTCACATATAGTGGAGCAGCCGCAGCCCGGGGCTGCAATATCTGGCCCTGTGTGGGACCAAAGGTCCCCGGGCCTCATACTAATGCAGCTGGCAGTGGGCAGGGGGCTGCGAGGAGAAAAGTAAGAGCTTTTTGGGAACTCACGTTTGGAGAGTCTCACGAATCCAACTATGCCATCGCCATCTTACCGGAACCTCCTCTCCATCTATTTAAATTTTAATAGCTTAAAGGCAGTTTGTGTTAAGATCACAACACCTGCCTTCTGTCGTGATCCATTCACCTAAAATTTTGTTTTTATCCTCTAACTTTGAGTCTCTGGGTGTCATTTGTGGAGAGATGTATTTCATGGAGAAAACAAATTAAACAATCATTTTTTACAAATCCAGTGCTCCATTTTAAGTCTTTTCAGTGGTGCTTTTTGTCTATTTGTGTTCAGGCTGATTATTGAAATAAGTAGGTTGACCCTGACATAATACTTTTATAAGGCAGTTTATTTTCACTTAGTTTGTGTTCACATATGTGCATCTTTTTATTTTGGGGGATATGTTGTGTGTTCTTCTGCTTCTTGTTTGTGTTCTTGTGAAGTACATGGTCTTTCCTTTGTTTCCTTTTTCATCTCTGAACAGCATCTTTTTAAGCTCTTGGCAAATTTTAAAGCATCTCCAATAGAGCTGGTTACAAAGCAGCATA
>NW_007019319.1:0-1260 GCF_000164805.1 Carlito syrichta
CACCCAACATAGGCGCACCAACATTCATAAAGCAACTTCTAGGAAAACTAAAGAAAGACATTGACTCTAACGCCATAATAACTGGGGACTTTAATACACCACTCACAACCTTAGACAGATCATCAGGACAAAAAATCAGCAAGGAGATCTGGAACCTCAATGAGACTCTGGACCAAATGGACTTAATTGATACCTATAGAACACTCCATCCAAAGACCACAGAATACACATTCTACTCATCACCACATGGAACATATTCTAAGATCGACCACATAATTGGACACAAATTAAGTATAAGCAAATTTAAAAGGACTGAAATTCTACCATGCACCTTCTCGGACCACAGTGGAATAAAAATAAACATTGACACCAAGAAAGTCCCCCCCAAACCCAAAAAGACATGGACACTAAATAGCATGATGCTAAATAACTCCTGGGTCAATGATGACATCAAAACAGAGATCAAAAGATACCTAGAAACAAATGAAAATGAAGAAACATCTTACCAAAATCTCTGGGATGCCTTAAAAGCTGTAATAAGAGGGGAATTTATATCCCTACAAACACACATGAGGAAAATGGAAGGAACAGAAATTGACAACCTAACAAGCCACCTAAAGAAGCTGGAAAAGCAAGACCACAAAAACCCTAATTTCAGCAGAAGAATCCAGATCACCAAAATAAAAGACCAAATCCAGGACATAGAAGACAAAAAGATAATACAAAAAATCAATGAAATAAAAAGCTGGTTCTTTGAAAGAATAAACAAAATCGATGGTCCCCTAGCTAGACTGACCAAGAAAAAACGAGAAAAAAACCAAATAAGCACAATCAGAAACACAAAAGATGAAGTCACATCTGACCCTAAAGAAATACAAAAGATCATTAGAGACTACTACGTACACCTGTATGGAAACAAACTTGAAAACCTTAAGGAAATGGAGGATTTTCTGACATCACACAACCTACCTAAGTTGGAACAAGAAGAAATTGAGACCCTAAATAAACCAATAACAATCAAGGAAATCGACTACGTAATAAGAAAACTTCCTACAAAAAAAAAGCCCTGGACCAAATGGCTTTCCAGCAGAATTCTGCAAGACATTTAAGGAGGAGCTGATACCAATCCTACTGAAGGTATTCCAGGCGATTGAAAAAGATGGAACGCTCCCCCAATCATTTTACAAAGCCAACATCACATTGATACCCAAGCCAGGTAAAGATCCAGCAAGAAAGAGAACTACAGGCCAATATCTTTGA
>NW_007019320.1:0-803 GCF_000164805.1 Carlito syrichta
CAACTTGGGTAGATTTAGAGTCTGCGATATTGAAAGATTTATTAAAGAAATAAAGAACTGCATGAAATTACTGGATTGTAATTTAATAAAAGGAATAAAGTCATTCCTATATTTTGACAAGTGTAGGAAGTGGCTGATTATTTTTGTATATAAAACCTATAAAGTTATTAGCATAATTTAAATAATAAAGTTTATTTTTTGTAATTTTATTATAAGTGGCAGTTTTTGTACTTTTGGACTATAATGGTGACCTGACAGATTGTTTTTGACTATGATTTGAATTAGGCACTTAAGTACAGCCTTAGTCATAAGACGTGGACAATTAAATGAGTATACCAAAAATGTAACTATTAGTGTTATTTAGCATTATAATATAAAGTAGGGAGTCAGCATATATTAGAAGACTTTAAGAGAAATTCCAGCAGTTTTTACAGGGACAAGTAGTTGATTATGATTTTAGGCAAGGCCTAAACCTTTAGGAAGGGACTTATTTTTAACTAACCTGGCTTTTAGCATTTGAAAATGACAACAGCCTATTTATTTTGTTAGCTGTCAGAGAAAGATTATAAAATTATTTTTTTTCAAGGCTAGCATTAACTTATACTGAGTTAGTAAAAGGATAAGAAACATTTAAGAGTATGTAAGAGACAATTTTTCCGTTTTTTTTACAGGTGGACTAGAATGAGTCCCTTCAGAATTTACGAAGGAGAATATAGGCTAAGGAAGGGAGGGGGAGTGGTCCCCAGAAAGAATTTAAGATAACCGGTGACACTTTAATATGGAGTAGACAATTTACCCACAAC
>NW_007019321.1:0-762 GCF_000164805.1 Carlito syrichta
GAAGCTGGTAAGCAGACTGACTTAAAACTTGATAAACGAGTTAGGCAGTTGCCCACTCAGGTGACTAAACTAGCTGACTTAACTCATTATCCAACTGGATAACAAACTGAATTCACTAGCTGACATAACTAGACACCTAATGGCTAGCCAACTGACAACTTTCTACCTACATATATAGCCCACTGGCTTGCCAGGGCACTTATCTAACTAACTACCTAGCTAACTTGCTGGCCAGCAAGCTGACATAACTAGGTGACTTAACTAGCTAGCCAGCTGGCTAGCCAGCTGACTCAACCAGCTAGTTATCCTGCTAGGCAGCAGGATAGCCAGCTGACTTAACTAACTAACTTAACTAGGTAGCCAGCTTACTTAACTAGCTAACTTAACTAGATAGCTACCTAGCTAGCAAGTTGGGAAGCTAGCTGAATTAACTAGCCTACTTAACTTTCTAACCAGATGGCTAGCCAGCTGACTAAACTAGCTTGCTACCTAGCTAGCCAGCTGGGTAGCCAGCTGAATTAACTAGTTGACTTAACCTGCTAGCCATCTGGCAAACCAGTTGACTCAACAAGCTGAGTCAGTTAACTAGTTAGCCAGCTGGCTAGCCAGCTGACTTAACTAGCTCTCTATGTAGTTAGCTGGATAGCAAGCTGATTTAACTAACTGACTTAATTACTTAGCCAGCAGGATAGCCAATTGACTCAACTAGCTCGCTACTTAGGTAGCCAACTGGCTAGCCAGCTGACTTAACTAGCTGACATA